>NC_056737.1:705852936-706020436 GCF_019279795.1 Protopterus annectens | reverse complement strand
TGATCAACCCAAAGCTGTAAGTTAGAAGAGTAAGCTGATTTATATCTTGGATTTTATTCTTGGATGTCAAGGCAGTTTTCATTATCACATTTTATCTTTTAGTGTTCCTTATGAGCTTTATTCTCATTTGTTCATATTTTATTATTGATCCTTCATCTATTCCCAAATACTTATACGGTTCCTCCAGCTCAAGTTTCTTTATATCACATTCTTGTCACAGATTGATATTTTGTTGATGCTATAGATTTCCTGCTTTAATTGTTGCTTTTGTATATTTGTCAAGACCAAATGTCATTCTTAAAACATCAGGGAAGCTGTGTATAGTGGTGCTTTCAACTCCTCATCTGATGAACTATACAGTTTTAAGTCAGCCACAAAAAGTAGATGGGAAATCTTTAAACACAGTTGTTTGACGGTAGCCAAATTGCAACTTTAGCATAATCTAAGTAAACAGTTTAAAGGGTTAAGGGCAAAACAACACAGCAGTGGTGACAAAATCACCCTGAAATATCTCCCTTTGAATTTCTAACCATTGTGTAATACTTTGCCCTTTTTCATGACTCAGCTGCAAAGCTGTTTGTCACTGTTTCAAGATGCAGTGTAGGCTGTATCTTCTAAATCTGTACGCATTCATAATCCATGAGTGTGGGAGTCTGTCAAATGCCTTTCTGTAATCTATCAATGTCACACTGAAATTCTTCTCGTTTATGGTTCTTTATTATTGCATTACTTAGCAACAAATGATCCTTTGCTCCATGTGACATTCTTTTGTTACCTATTTGTTTTACTGTCATAACTGAGTTTTTGTTCTAAATGACTATAAACTCTATCTGCATCAATTCCACTGTATAGTTTGTATATTGTTGGAAGGAAAGTTATTGGTCAATAGTTCTTAGGATGACTTTTAGGTTCACCCTTGAGGAAGAGTATCATTTTCCTGCTCTTAACCAGGTTGATATGTGTTTGGGGTACACATGTAAGTAATTCTTACTCAGGGCTAAATCTTTGTGTAAAGATGTGAATGGTTTTAGCCAGATAATAGCTACTGTGTCTGTGTCTGGGATATTTCAGTTAGGAGTGTTTCTTAATTTTGTCTCACTTTCTGGATATTACCTCATCGCATTTCATATCCTTACTGTTTCTTTTAATTCTTTAACCCATTCAGCATCTTTGTTGTGTTCAACAGGGTGTTCACAAATTCTTCTCCAAAATGTGCCTATTTCTTTTTTGGTAGTGTTTCTATTCCTTTTATTTTGATTCACAATTCTCTATAAAATCTTTTTGGATCATCAGTGAACTGCTTATTTTGTACTTTTCCTTTACTTTTATCTGCATGCCCTCCAAGTTCTTATGCCTGTTCTCACATTTTAGTTTATTATTGACAGTAGTGTATGGTAAATATGTCTGTTTTGATACTGAGTTGCTTTTACCACATCTGTCTTTCTAAGTATGTTTGATGATCTGTTCACTTTTCTGTATTTTCCTGATCTGTTCACTTTTCTATATTTTCCCGATCTGTTCACTTTTCTATATTTTCCTAACAGTGGTAATTATTGTTTTAATTGTTTTACAGTTTTCTCTATTCTTTGCTTCCATGCTGGCATTTTCTTGTTTCCTTCCTTTCCTTTGTTAATGTGCAAAATAATGCTTTATCCTTTGTTAGTTTACCCAAACAGTAATATATTATTTTTATTTCTGTTATATCATGTGAAATTCTGTTAACAGTTCGATTACTGTGTTCATCTGTTTTACCAATCTTCTAACATTTTGGGTTGTATTAACTCTGTGTAATCTTTTTCTCATCTGTCATAATATGTCTATCCATCTTTATTAAGTCAAGCAGGTCTTCCCTTAAATTATTTTCTGATGGATTGAGAGTGTCTTGTTTACTCTCTGTTTTCTGTGGACATTCTACAGAAAGTTCCAGAACATCTTCCTGTGGCATATTCTCTTAAGATGTACTCTGCCTCGTCTGCTGCCCCTTCATATGGGAACCCATTGGCCCAGCATGACACAACATTACCTGTATAGGGGATTTTACTGTTTTCTGCTCCTTCCCTTGCTGAGTATTTCAACCGGACTTTTGTATTGGTCTCATACAGAAGGCTCCAGAATGTCATCATGTTTCAAATTTTCTTCATTTGTCTCCTGCTACGCCTGTTGTTCCTTAATCTAGGGATCCATAATTCCATCATGCTGCAACATTGACCCTGTTGGATTCAACACTCTCAGTCGTTTACAGATCGTCCATAACTTCAGTTTCTGGTTGCTTAACTTTTCCCTTACTAATTCTCTTTTCTACATTCCTACTTTGTTTTCTTACTTTTTATGTTGTGAAATTTTCCATATCTGGGTGCTTTTATCTGTATTTCTTTTCAAATACCTTTGGAGGTACTTTTTATGTATTTATTAGTCTGGCTTTCTCCTTTGCATAAATATTGCACCATACCAGAATACCTTTTTTCCCTGTGTCCATTTTTCTTTTTCATAGGTTCATAGGTTCATAGGTTGGTACTAGGCTATCAGCCCTAGGGCCTATACAAGCCTAGCCATAACAATTCCCTGGCTATTTCTTCCCACATTATTTACTTTCCTGGACCCCTGTCTAGCAGGGCGACTGACGTGATCCGTGGGGTGAATTTCCTTTCTCCCATCCAGTCGTCAAGGTTCCTCTTGAAGAGGTCCAAAGAGGCACTCTGCTTGACATGTATGGGCAATCTATTCCAGAGTCTGGGGAGTCTCTGGGTCAGGAACCTATCCCTCCAGCATGTTTTGTTTATTGTGATGACAAGGTTTCGATCCCTGGAGCGTGTAGCTCTGAGGGATTGGGATTTCTTTAAGTGTAGCATGTCCAACAGCTCTGGGTTTGACATGGCCTTGTATGTTAAGCAGAGATCGCCTCTGAGTAGACGATATGTGACAGAGTATAGCTGGAGTTTTTAAGGCGGTCAGCGTAGGGCATCTGCTTTAGGCCTGTGATTCTTTTAGTGAGGTATTTCTGAGGCCTTTCCAGTTGTTGCAGATGTCTTGAGAGGTACATACCAAATGGGGCATTGTATTCTATAATGGGTCTAATGAGGGATGAGTACAGTGGGACAATGACCTCCTTTTTCTGGATGAAAAGCCCTTCGTGATGAGGTGTGCCACATAGAAGGATTTCCTGACTGTTGTGGCGATGTGGTTATCGAAGGTGAGACCACTGTCCACCTGTGTCCCTAAGTCTCTTATCACACTTTCTGTGTTTAGTGTACTGCCACCTATATGGTAATTCATGGATACATGTTTTTTCCCAAAGGGGATAACAATACATTTCTTGGCATTGAGCTTGAGCCCATGGCTCTGGCACCAAGCATCTGTTTCTGTAAGGCCCTTTTGTAGAGTATCCACATCATTTGGGGATTCAATAATGGCTCCCAGTTTGCAGTCATCTGCAAACTTTGTTAGCCAGAGTCCCTTAGTGTTGACCTGTACTTCAGAGAAGTAGATGCCAAACAAGAGCGCCCCAGGACTGAACCCTGAGGTACTCCACTTGTCACTTGTCTGGAGCTGGATTTGGAGTCGGCTACTTTTACAGTGTGGGTTCTATCAGTAAGCCATTTAGCAACCCATTGGGTGACATAGGGATTAATGCCCAACTTAGTAAGTTTATCTATGATTCCAGAGTGGGGGATGGTATCAAAGGCCTTGGCAAGGTCTAGATAGGCTGTGTGGACCACCTTACCCTTGTCCATGGCTCTGGAGACTGATTCAAAGAAGTCAATCAGGTTCAGGAGAAGATCGGCCCTTCACAAACCCAAACTGGGTGGGGTCCAGTGTTTGAAGGTTGCCAATGTCTTTGTTTATAAGTTCCATGATAACCATGGCCTTGCAGATAAGGCTTGTCAGACTGATGGGACGGTAGTTTCCAGGATCCAAGGTGGATCCCCTTGTGGATTGGGATAACTGTAGCTCTGCGCCACTCAGTGGGCACAAAACCTGAGGTGAGGCTATGATTAAACATGACACTTAGGTGAGGTGCCAGTTCATATTGTAGTTCATGTAGTACACAGCCCGGGATGTCATCTGGTCCCATGGATGCTGTATTCTTGGCTTTAGAGAGTGCTTTTGTACCTGTGTGGCCATTATTACTGGAATTTGGCAATCTTCCGGTATTGAGATGGGCCATTTAGGGGTAAGAGGGGTGAAGTTGGCACTGAATCGATCTGCCAGGATATTGGCAATATCCTTTGGATCAGTATATTTAATGCCATTCTGTTTTAGCTCAGAGCAGATCTGAGCATTGCCATTTAGCTTCTTGACATAGTTATAGAATGCTTTGTGGTTGTCCTTGGAATCTTTGGCAATTTTATTTTCGTAACTAGCTTTGGAGGATTTTATGAGGCATCTCAGTTTCTTACTGAGGCTAGTAAGGGAGTTTTGCATCCTGGGATTTTCCTCTTTTCTGCAAAAGTTTCTTCTTTTTGTTGAAAAGTTTGTTTATGGCAGGAGACCACCAGATTGGCTTCCTTTTGGATGAGAGCATTTTGGTTCTATTTGGGATGGCACGATTCATGCATGAGTGGATGTGCTCGTACAGTGCCTTAGTGTAGGATTCAGCAGTTGAACTTTCAGTTCCCGTCTGCATGGGTGTTATGAAGTTTGTCACTTCTGACTTGAGTAGCATGAAGTTGGCTATGGAGAAGTTTTTATGGTGGTTTCTTTACTGGGGGTGGGGTGGGATGTGGATGTTAAGGGTGATTAGCTTATGGTCAGACCTGACTAACGAGGGGGTGACCATAGGTATGGAGCATTGATTTCCCATGTTGGTAATGACCAGGTTTAGGATATTGGAGCCCCTGGTGGGACTATGGATTAGTTGATCCAGGGCATTGGAATTTATGAATTCCAAGAACCGCTAAAGGTGTTGGGACATGAGTAGTTTTCCCAGTTAATGGCAGGGTAGTTAAAATCACCCAGTATTAGGGTGTTTGGTTCTATCTTAATATTTTCCAGTATGTTTAGAAAGGTGTAGTGAGAATCTTGGGGTATGTTGGGGATCTGTAGCAAGCTACAATTTGGATTGCAGTCTTACCTAGTGTTAGTTGCACTTGGAGAATTTCAGACACATTGTGTTGGCCAACTAGCCTGGTGGTGTGAATATCCTTGGTGAATATTGACACTCCTCCACCTTTAGTGTTTCGGTCCTGGTTTGGTGGCCGAAAAGTGTGGTAAGAGTTGTAGCCTGGTATTACAGGGGTGCTCTCTGGAGCCTTGAACCAGGTCTCAGTTACTGCACAGATATCGATGTTCTCCATTTTTAGGAGTGCCTCGAGAGAGTGCATTTTGAGGTTTAGACTTCTAGTATTGAGTAGCATTACCTTCAGATTTTGCATGCTTGTACCTGTTACGGTGGTGGTTTTGTCCTTTGAAGTTTGCTTAAAAAAGGCACTATAGGGGTGGCAAGAGCCTTAGCCAGTAACCTGAATCCCAGGGGTGACAGATGCAGACCATCTCTGGCAAAGCATCGTGGTCTGTCAATCATGTCATCCCAGGCAGACAGATACTGGATCCCCTTTGAATGACACCATAAGCTTAGCCAATTGTTGAAGTCAATGATTTTATCCTTATATTGTGGTATCATTTTTTATACTTTTCAAAAATCTCTGGGTTTTGCTCTTTATATTTTCGCACTTCCTCTGTAACTTCTTTTTCCAGGCTCCTAAAGTTCTTTCCTCTATGTACTGTTTTTCATAAATCTGTTAGATTAATGAATTCAGATTTATTTGAAATGTTTGACAGTTTTTCTCATGCAAGTATTTTTTTCCGATGATTTCTCTCTTAATCTTTCTAAATACTTCTGTCTGCAAATTCTGGGTGTACACCATGATTGGAACTTTTTTTATCCTGGGACCTGTGCATTCAGCTGCATTTTTTATTTTTTAACCTGTCTTTCCCCATGATATATAAAACACACTGTGTATATCAGTACCGTCTTGGGGAGATTTTGTGAAAACAGGGTTCACCACGTGAAGATTCTGATCAAGACTTGAGGATGAATTTAGTTCCAGCAATACTACTCTCCTTTTCTTGCTGATTCCATCTCTCCATTCAATAAAAAAGTGTGTCAGTTCAAAGCAGCGAATAAAAAATGCTGATATTTACTTTGTTACCAAGGAACAGATAAACAAAACTTGTTGTGTTTGTGTGTGTATCTCTTTGTGTTTGTATATGCCCATGTTACTTTTGAATAGATATAAAATACAATGCAGAATGTTACAGCTCCAGTAAGAGCCCCCTTCACATACTGCATCTGACAAAATGCATAGCAGAATGTGGCCAGCTGGCCAGAAAAGGTACTACAGTGCCAAATTTTGCATTTGAGAATTATGTTTAAGTATACACACACACACACACACACACACAAAAGCATGCATGCAAATTGAGACTCAGACATACAGACACATACTTGCGGGTGCACTTGCGTGCACACACACAGAGATTTAAATACATATATTCATTGAGTATTATTTAGCCATTTTTAAAAGTAAAATATGTAAGAATCAAGGAAAGTAACTTTTAAAAAGCACTAAGAAACAAATAAAAACATATTTAAATTTACAAAACTAAACAATAAAAAATACAACAAAAAAGCAAACCTAGAGTCTGTTTGCTAAGCACAGTACTGATCTCCAGAATGGGCACAGTGGGGACATAATAGAACTCATGGGAGAGGTGATCCATCCACCGATGGTACAGGGCCTTACCACATCTCTGGATGGTTGCTTTTTTCCCTATAAAGCCCACCCTGTCATGCATCATTGCTTTCTTGACAAAATGGATAGACTGATATGTGAAAGAGATTTTCTGCTTCTGTGCATGCTTATGTTGATTTAAATTAATTTGATGTTCTCTAATAAATATCACCAGTGAAACTGTAGTTGTAAAGTGCTAATCCTAGACCCATATATTTGTTGAAGGGTACACACAGAATTATCATTTTGCTTGTTTTGCTTTGCAGGATATTAATTCCAAACTTTCATCATGTATTTTACAATCAAAGTTTGAAGTAGAAGTGCGAAAATTTGATAAAAGCGTTTCACAGATTGAGCTGCAGATAAAAAGGGAGGCTGAAAGTATCCCAATGGTGACTGCTGAAAAACTCCTTCAAGAACATGAGGTACTGAACTGCATACAAAGGCATGTTTTATCTAATGTTTGTACCAAGTACCATTGTAAAATCTATCTGTAGTACTTCACTATAACCATTTCCACAGTATTCAGCTGTTATGGTGGACGTTATCGTTTTTGTTAAGTATTTGCATATTGCAAAGTAAAATACAAACATTTTCAGTTGAATGAGGTTGATGATTGTAGGTCACAAGGAAGTAAGAAGCACTCGTTTTTACAAAGCAATGTACAAATGCTCTGTTTTAGCCATGCAGCAGATACGTTTTTTGCACAAAATATATCCCCATTAAATTGCTTCACCTTTACACTCATAAGTTTAAAACTTTTACCATGGGTAATTTGTCATTAAGCTTGCAAAGGCATTAGGCCTGAAGCGGGTAGATAATTTCTGCTTTGCAGACACAGAAGTGAGCCTGCTCTTAGTTACAAAAAGCTTCGCTATTTCCCTTAGAGGCAAATCATGTTATGCAACCAATTGTTGAGTGACCTTGTTGAGTCTTAATTTTCCATTCTTTAATGAACTTTTCTTTTATTAACACACCACATTATACAAAAGAAAGCAGTACAGTAAAAGTATGCTGAATTCTAAAGTACTTGGGAGATTTTAATCTGTACTGTGGTACTGTTATATGCAAGTGACTGCAGCTTTGCAGTAAACATCTTGATGGAAGTAAATGAATCTTTACTTTTTTAAATGTTTATTTACAGAAGAGTTTTGGATGATTTTTTTTTTTTTGTTATTCTAAAAATAAACTGCAGCATCACAGTCTGATCTGTAATGTCTTTTTTTTTAAATTAATGTCATATGAAATGTTTTTCTTTGCAGACATTCTTTAAAGGAGAAGCTGGCATTACATTTCTTAATAACATTCTAGAAGCCATGAAAGAAATATGTGAAAAGCTGTCCTGTGATGAAAAGTACAAGGAAAGAACAGAACAAATTGCTGAATGTGAACACAAGAAAGAAAAGCTTGAAAAGTCTTTAGAAAGTGTTCATCAAAATTTATTAGCTCATCTAAGCAAACGGCAAAGTCATGAAATGTGGTAAGTACTTTTAAAATTAGAAATTAGAAAACCTTTTAAATGTTTGACATACACATGCTGAATGTTTTAAGAAGCACATTTGTACATATAACTGTGTGTGTTAATTTAAATGAAATCATTTAAACTGTATAAAGGTTAGTACACTGGGGGTATAGAAAAAGGGTAAAGGTGTTCATAAGGTCATAGGTTCATAGGACGATAATAGGCTATTGGCCCAGAGGCCCTTATAAGCCTAGCCAAAAATTTTACGCATGTTTCCACAAAGTGGAATGTCAGTTTACCTTGTCCAGTGGGGACACAGGTGGGATCCCAGGGATATAGTTTCTGTTTCCCATCCAGTCGTCCAGGTTCCTGTTAAAGAGGGCTAGTGAGGTACTCTGCTTGACATGGAGAGGAAGTCTATTCCACATATGGGGGAGTCATTAAGACACAAATCTTTCCTGCCAACAAGTTCTGTTAATGTCACAGACCAGGTTGAGACCTTGTGTGTGGGTTGTGGAAGTGGAGTTGGATTTACGGATATGCAGCAACTCCATCAAGGCTGAGTTTGAGACAGCCTTGTATGCCAGACATAGGTCACCTCTCTGCAGTATGTATGAGACTGAGTAGAGGGACAGGGCTGTCTGTTTAATATAGGTGTTTGAGACCCTGGATTTTCCTAGTCAGGAGACTCTGTCGTCTCTCCAACTGCTGCATGCACTTGGCAAGGTACATGCTGAAGGGGGCATTGTACTTGATAATGGGTCTGATAAGGGAGGAGTACAGGGATGTTATGATCTCCTTGTTCCTGGATGAAATACCCTTATTTATGAGGTGGGCCATGTAGAAAGCCTTCCGTACAAAGGAGGCAACATGGTGGTCAAAAGTCAGGTTGCTATCAACCTCGGTGCCCAAGTCCCTCACGACTGATTGCATGCTTAGTACATTATTAATGTGATAATTAGTGGGTAGAAAATTTTCCCCAAAGGGGATAATGATGCATTTCTTGGCATTCAGTTTAAGGCCATGCTTCTGGGACCAGTCCATTAGTTTGGTTAAGGCCCTCTTTGAGGATGTTCACATCACTAAGGGAATTTATGACAGTGCCCAGCTTGCAGTTATCTCCAGACTTGGTCAGCCACAGACCACTGGTTTTGGCTTGCACCTCAGAAAAGTATACCCCAAACAGTAGAGGCTGCAAGACCGAACCTTGGGGTATGCCAGTTGTTACGGGTATACTACTAGAGGTGGCTTCCCCTGTTTTGACTGAGTGGGTTCTATCACTGAGCCAATTAGCTACCCATCTGGTAACATATGGGTTGATGCCTAACTGGGAGAGTTTATCTATTATGTCCAAGTGGGGAATAGTGTCGAAGGCTTTGGCTAGGTCAAGGTAGCCTGTGTGCACTGTCTTGCCCTCATCCATGGCTTTGGTGACTGTTTCGAAGAAGGTGACCAAGTCTGACAGGCATGATCTCCCTTTGACAAAACCAAAATTTGTGGGATCAAGCATTTGGAGGTTGCCAATGTCCTTGTTTGTAAGGTCCATGATAATGTGTTTCATGGTCTTGCAGATCAGGCTAGTTAGGCTGATGGGCCTATAATTGCCTAGGTCAGTGAATGCTCCACCTTTGTGCAGATGGATGACAGTGGCTGTTCTCTGCTGGGATGAAGCCAGTGCACAGACTTTGGTTGAATAGGGTGCCTAGTGGTGCTGAGAGCTCTTGCCTGAGTTCATGTAGGACACAGCCAGGGATGCTGTTTGGTCCCATGGAGGCTATATTTTTTGCCTTTGAGAGGGCATTAATAACTTGCTCCCTGGTGATGAGGGGAGGGGGGCAGGTGCTGAGGATGTCCTGGTTTAGTGATAGGGGGGACGGGAGGGAGTGACGTTTTCACTGAACTTGTCTGCCAGCAGGTTGGCTACATTTATGATGTTTGTTTATGTGGTATTCTTAACTACCAATTCAGAACAGATTTGGGAGTTTCCTTTCAGACTGTGGACGTATGTGAAGAAGGCCTTATGATTGTCCTTAGTGGATGTGGTCAATTTGGACTCGAAGTTGGCCTTGGAGGATTTCACAAGTGACCTTATTTGCTTGTTCAGACAAAGGAGAGATTGCTTCCAGCTTGGCACCTTCTCCTTCTTGGTCCTGCATAGCAATTTTTTCATTGCTGCTATCCACGAGACATGTTTAATCTTCCTTGAGGAAGATGATTTGGTCCTGTGAGGTATTGCTGAGTCCATGCAGCTATATAGGTGCCCATATAGTTTTTTAGTGTAGGCTTGGACATTAGTGCTTGATTCAACTGAAAGGATGGTGGCTGTGAAGCTGCTTATACCTGCTTTCAGAAGGTAGTAATCAGCTTTGGAAAAGTTTTGTTTCCGACCCTGGCAAGGGTGGGGGTCATGGGAAATGGTGATTTCGAAAGTGATTGCTGTATGGTCGGATCTTACCAAGGAGGATGACACTGTAAGGGTGCTACAGTGGCTACTCATGTTGGTTAGTACCAGGTCCAGGATATTTTCACCTCTTGTGGATGACCAGCTAATCCAATACACTGGCATCGACGAAGTCGAGAAATCTCTGGGGGTTCGTGATTGAGCTAGAAATAGGTCTTCCACTCTATGGTTGGGTAGTTAAAGTTGCCCAGGATCAGGGTAGAGGGTTGAATCTTGATGGATTCAAGTAAGTCCAGATAAGTGGAGTGGGACTCCTGAATCATGCTTGGGAGTCTGTAGCTAGCTATAATTTCAATAGGTGTTTTGTCAATAGTTAACTGCACCTAGAGTGTCTCCTGTACATCATACTGTTTGATCAGCCTGGAGGTGTGTATGTCTTTGAAAAATATTGAAACTCCACCTTGCTTTGGCTTTGTACCCCTCTGTTTGAGGTCTGAAAGTATGGTAGGACAAGTAACTTGGTAAGGCTGGGGTGCTCTCCAAAGCTTTGAACCAGGTTTCAGTGACTGCACAAATTTCAGCATCTTCCAGGGCAAGGAATCCTTGAAATGAGTGCAATTTCATGTTAAGACTCCTAGTGTTTAGCAGCATGACCTTTAAATTTCGTTTTGAAGAATTTTTCATGTTGGTAATTTTGTCCTCATGACTTTGCCTAAAAAAGGCACTATGGGGAAGGCAAAAGCCTTTGCCAGAAGTCTGAAGCCCAGCGAAGACAGATGAAGGCCATCTCTGGCAAAGCATCATTGTCTGTCTATCATGTCCTCCCAGGCTGTAAGGTATTGGATTCCCTTGGAATGACACCAGAAGCTAAGCCAATTGTTAAAGTCAGTCATTTTCTGTTTGTACTGAGGCATCATTCTGGGTGACGGTAGGATGCTGCTTAAGGCTAGGGACATACCTGCCTGGGACACATATTCAGAGAGCTCAATCATGTCTCTCTTTGTATAGACCAGAGAGATACATCTCAAGTCATTCACACCAACATGGACTATGACAGATTCATAACAGTACATGTTGTTGAGAGACTAGAGTGTGTGAGAGATATGGCGGATTCTAGCACCTGACAAGCAACTTAATGTGACTTTCCCCTTGACTAGCTTGGTGAGAGGCACATCTGTGTGTCTCACAATAGACTGTCCTATGACTAATATGTTGGGTTTGTGGCTGGGCCTTAGAGGCTGTGAGACACAGGCATGTGTACTATGTGTGGTGCTTGGTGCAGTGGGTTGTGATGTGCATGTGTGCATTTGCCTCGGAGGTCTCTTTTGTGTAGGTATGTTTTTGTTGACAGCCTCCACATATGTAGGAATGTACTGTACAGTTGTGGGTGGTGTTAGAGGTGTGGTGCTTGTGGTGTTTGTGCAGACAACCTTCTCAGTGCCAGATGTACTGGCTTGTGATTTAGAAATCAAGGATTCTAAGTTCTTAATGTAATTGCATCTCTCACATATTGTCTTCGTAGGTGGTAGAAGAAGAGGGTTGTCCATGTACATGAAGCAGTTGCTACACTGTCACAGGATGCCCATATCAACAAGACTAGCATGCAAAACCACAGGAAATTGTCCGTCCATGGTTGTCAGAATATGTGGAAGAGAGGTAAAGGATGGTAGAGTGGGTATATGAGAAAATAGTACCTATAGGTGTGAGTAGGGCTGGATAAAATCACAGTAGTTGCAAGGGAGGGTGTCAGTTACACAGGAGTGCTGGTAAGGGAGAAAATACAACTGAGATACCTCACAGTGGGTTAAAACAGCTCAGCGGCCTTGTGCAACAACCAAACAAGAGCAACACCCTGGAAACACAGGGTGTAAATACCAAAAAAGATGGAAGAATCTAGAAGTTCGAATTACTTCCCAATCCTGCTAGCTCCCACTCTTTTAACCAGTCACTCATGCTAGAGAAGGTCAGGCAACCCTGTTACTCTCACTAATAGCAAAGACAAGGCACTACCAGCAGAAGATGGCTGCCAGAAACACAGGAGACACAACAAGCAAAACAACCAGGCCTGGATAACAGCAGACCTCTATCCAGACTATGCTGCCTGACTAGAACACAGAAACCTCAGAAAAAATGCACAGAAAAGCACAGATAGAGCACTCACAAACAGGAAATCCAACTCTCAGTATGAAAAAGCATTTTACAGTTAAGTAATTCAATAAACACGAAGTTACAATAATGAAACACTGTCTAGCAATGGAAATACCATTAAAACAGTATAAAACAGTACAAAATGCAGTGAAACAGTACAAAAAGTTTTATAACAGTGCAAAATGTAGTAGATTAGCTGTATAGCACAGTTATAAGTGTTAAGAAGTGCAATTCAATGAAATAAATGTTAGGAAAAACTTATTCGGTTCTTGGAGCCACAGGAAATTTCTGCTTTGTCATAGTGATGAATCACCACTCCTCAGCCTGGTAAAAACAAGCCATATAAAAGTATTGATCTTGTGATTTATGTGCCTTGAGGAGTGTGAAATGGACAAATCTCAGTAGAATCAGGACAAATCCAGACATAATCAGGGACACTTTTAAAATATTGCTACTGTTAACTAGAGACACTGACACAATAAAAGAATATGAATTTCTATACAATTTCTGAAGTAAGACATGTCTATAACTCTAATTGTTCTCAATATTTGCTAAATGTATAACAATTTCTGAAGTTAGACAAGTCTATAACTCTAATTATTGTCAATATTTACTAAGTGTAATTCACCACTTTTTCTTCAAAAGTCCTCACTTTTAGGAGGGATTAAGAGGGACAAGGCTAAAACTTGAGTCAAAATTAGGGACGTCCCTGATTTTTAAAATCAGGGACAGTCGAGAGGTATGAAACACACATACACCTGTCACTTGTCTGACCATCTGTGGTGCTCCACTGCGCAATCCTAGCGTCCTCTGGAATTCAAATTCAGCCCGCCCGTAAGACGAAGACGTAAACCGTCCTGGCTTATACATCTGTACGACCAGATGCAAAGGGTGCTCTTAAAGAAGAATGCCCTTAAAACAGGGTTTTTTTTTTTTTTTTTAATTAAAAGGAAAAAGAATTTATATTTTTCTGGACAATACACTGTCTGGAAAAGGCAGTCTATGTTTCCTGGGCAGTGTCCTTTAATTCTGGACACCACAAAAAATAAATAAATAAAAAAAATACAGTGCAACAGCCTCGCGGTTACTGAAAAGTGCGGCCTGGGACGGACCGGCCCTCTCATCCCCCCACTAGCAACACCACTGGTAAAATTCCAAGAATGCTTGAGGCATAATTAGAATAAATAGCCTGACATCTAGATCCTCAAGGAAATGGAGAACGGTACATGACTGACTGTTTGTCTAGACTGTGTAAAACAAGAGAATGTATCTTAGAAAAAAATATAAACCTGACTGCAATGTTCATGTTTAACTGTTAAGAACAGTTACTGTAGCAAACCTTGGAAATTAACTGTCAACTTGGAAAAGGAGGATTTGGGAAGTTGTAGCAGAATTGTGTAATAAATGGCACATTAGGTAGCAAAACACCCCTTGCAGCAGCAGTTTTGCATCAGGGAGGGGCTTATTAGAAAGACCTCTGACTTTGCAATGCATTTGTTGTCATCATGCAGCATATAAAACAAGCTTTCTGACAGAACCTCAGTTGATGTGTCTGAACAGGAAGTTAGGTTCTAGTGGTTGCATTTTGAATCACAGTCTCTTTGACATATATGGATGGCAGTTTTTCTGTTAGGGTTGACTAAGATAAAGCCAATCTTCAAACTCTATAAATTCAACTTGTACCATTTTGGAGATATTGCCATGGTCTTAATAATGCATGGCAACATCCTCAGCATATTAGAGGGGAAGGCTTAACCCTACTGGCATCAGAATTCTCTAAATAACATCTGATATGAAGCTGTGGGAAAGTATGGAGTAAAAGGAAGCTGAGTATGGTGATGTCCCAAAATAACACTCTGTGATCTGTCAGAGAAGTACCTTTTTGTAGGTAAAGAGCAAGATACACGTGCAGGCTGTAAGCTTAAACATGAGTCAGAGTGTTATTTGCCTTCACCTGTTTCACCTTCTCTATATTCTTTCTGTAATATCACTACTGTGCAAACCTGCCTAGTACTGATTCTGCTGCTGTGAATACTTCCTTTACAGTGATCTTGAGATTATTGTAGTTTTAAAATTAAAACCATGATAGCAGTACTGTAGTAACAACTAAACAGGAAAGGAAAACTTCGACTCTTGCTGGGAATTGAACCCAGTCCTATTATCACTGCCACTGGAACATCACAGAGTCTCTGGGCAATTAAGTACCTGGTTTTTCCCAAGAGCAGTTTTTCCTTTCATCTAAGAAACCACTTTGAAGACCATCATCGTCATCATCAGCAGCAGCTCCCCTTTTCCCATTTTCTACACAGGGTTGGAGTATCATGTTAACTGCCACCATCTCTCTCAATTCAGTGCCACACTCCGGCCTTCTTCGACACTCATGCCTGACTGTCTGACTGTCACAGATCTTCTGTCACACAGTCCTCATTTCCTCTTACCTTCTTCCTGTCTTTTCCAAATCTTCTTCACCAGTTTGTCTTCTGTTTTTCTGCATGTGTCTCCAAACCACTGTAATCTGATCTCTTTGATCTTTTCTGCAATTGGAGCTACTTTGGCTTCTGCTCTTATGTCCTCATTTCTTCATCTGTCCCATAGTGTGCATCCTACCAACCTTCATTTCCATCACCTCTAGCATTCTCATCTGCTCTGCCTTTACTGCCCAGATTTCTGTACCATACAGTAGTACTGGTCGCACCACTGTCATGTACACCTTACTTTTCAGCTTCTTTGGCATTCTTCTGTCATAGACTACACCTGAGACTCTGTGCCAGTTGGCTGTAACCCCTCTGATTCTAGCTTTGACCTGTTCATTCAGATTTCCCTTCTCCTCAACCACCCCTCCCAGATATTCGAAGCTGTTCCCCTGTTCCACTGTCTTACCGTCTATCTCATTTCTCAGCTTCTTCTGATTTCCACACTTTTCTACCATTACCACTGTCTTATTTGTGCTTAGTTTTATCCTTTGTGCCTTTAGTTTTCCATTCCCCTGTCCTTTGCTGAAGTTCTTGCTCAGAGTTTGCCTGTAATGCCACATTGTCTGCATACAGCAATTTGTTGATTTGTTCCCTCCAACCTGTTTGCTAATGTAGTCCTTCACCAGTATGAACAGCAGAGGGCTCAGCCCTGAATCAAGGTGTACACCCACTCTCACTGGGAATTCCTCTGCGAGACAGAACACTGTTTGTACTTGTGATTGGGTCCTTGTAATAGCTTGCATTAATTCTATCAATGTTTCTGAGACTTTGAATCACCATAGTACTGCCCAGATCAGTCTTCTTGGGACCTTGTCATATGCTTTCTCCAAGACTAGGAATGCCCAGTTGGACTCTTTCTTCATCTCTAGCATCTTCTCAACTATCTGTCTCACTGCAGACATCAGGTCAGTTATGCTGCGTCCTGATCTGAATCGGAACTGCTCATCTCCCATCTTATATTCTGCTACTCTGCGTATGCCTTTATCAGTCACTCTCTCCAAAACTTCCATGCAGTGTGATAGGAGTTTGATGCTGTGCCAAAGGGAGATACTGTAATCACAGCTATCTGGAATTTTGTAGATAATTATATATCATTGGTGAATATCAAAATGATTTATATAAGATGCTTGTGTTACAAATGTATTAGAACTGTATTTCATGTGTATGTCAGACTGCTCTATACAGATGCTTGTGTTGTGAAGATATTTTTTAGAGTGCTTCTTCATAGGTTCATAGATTCATAGGTGTGTACTAGGCTAATGGCCCTGGAGACTTTACAAGCCTAGCCCATAGGATTACCCTGGCATCATGCCACCCGACCTTAGTTCCCAGTGCCTCTGTCGAGTAAAGCCACTGGAGTGATCCCTGGGGTGAATTTTCTATTTCCCATCCACTCATCAAGATTTCCCTTGAAGAGGGCCAGTGGGGTGCTCTACTTGACATGTATGGGAAGTCTGTTCCATAGCATGGGCAGTCTCTGTGTTATGAACCTGCCCCTCCAGCATGTTCTGTTGATTGCAGTAATGAAGTTTAAGTCTTTGAAGTGTGTGGTGTGGAGGGATTGGGATTTCTTTAGATGTAAGATTTGTAACAGAGCTGGGTCAGACATGGCTTTGTAAGTCAAGCAGAGATCACCTCTAAGTAGGCAATATGAGACAGAGAATAGTTGGAGTTTTTTTAGTCTGTCCATATAGGACAAATGTTTAAGGCCTAGGATCATCTTTATGAGGTACCTTTGGGCCTCTCCAGTTGTTGCAGGTGTTTAGTGAGGTACATGCCAATTGGGGCATTGTACTCAATGATTGGCATAATGAGGGAAGAGTAGAGGTAGACAATGACCTCTTTCTTCCTGGATGCAAAACCCTTAATAATGAGATGTGCCACATAGAAGGACTTTCTGACCACAGTGGCAATGTGTTGTTCAAAAGAGAGGTTGCTGTCAACCTGTGTTGCCAGATCTCTTGTAATGCCTTCTGTGTTCAGTGGACTAGCATTGATGTGGTAATTCATGGGGACCGGGTTTTTCCCAAAGGGGATGACGACACATTTTTTGGCATTGAGCTTAAGACCATGGTTCTGACACCAGTCGTTGGTCTCAGTGAGGCCTTTCTGTAGGATGTCAACATCATTCGGGAAGTTAATAATAGCTCCCAACTTGCAATTGTCTGCAAACTTTGTCAGCCGGAGTCCCTTGTGTTTGAAATGTCACCACAGTGTACCCTACTGGAATAGCGCAGAAATGTACATGCACTACTGTAACTGTTTAAATGTATATATTGTAATAGTGGAAACTGGAATACAGGGTGTTAACTTCAGAAAATTAGCTGAAATTAACTTACTTTATAGGCTAGGCTGGAGACGTAATGTCTGTAGTAAGGAGCTCTCTCTGTATTGTCTTTAAAGTGGACTAATTACTAGTATTAAAATGTGGAGGAATGTAATTGTCTTATGACTTCCAGCATCTGCCAAAGATCAGAAGTGTTTGTGTATTTTCACAGGTATATGCTAAATACTGCCATCTCCCAGCAGTGGAGATTTCATCTGGCGACTAGAAGTCAGATGGCAAGAAATTATGTCATTCTGAAAGCTATCTCAGCAGTAATATTTGAGATATTAATTTGAGAAGTCTCTTAGAGAGACAGGGCATTCTGTAGTCTGTCTTTGACCTGACCAGAATCATTCACCTCTACATTTGCCTTACTCTAATAAGTAAGCTACCTAGGGTATAGTAATTCTCTTAGACTCATTCAGGAATATAGTAAAGCTTAGTTTAGATGTTTTTCTTCATTTATTTGAGTCTGTCCTGCAATGCTGTTTTAAATATTTCCTGTGATTTTGAACTGTGATGTCACTGTGAATGTACACTGAGTATTTTCTTTTTCTTTTATTATTTATTATTAAATATATTAAACCTTTTTATTGTGGCTAATATGTGTAGAGATTTTTAAGATTTGAGAGTACTTGCATATTTATTTGGTGACACTGCGTGGGCCACTCCAAATAGTCTTCTTCTTGATCAAACTGCCATTTGTAATGATATTAATATTACACAGTAAGATTGAACGACCTTTGTTAAGGGCCTTACAGTAGCTGATAAAGAGGTGACTGGTGGCAGTGGTAGTTATCTTATAGTGTTGACACAAGGGGGTATAGCTAGTAAACCTGTAGCAGCATCTCCAAGGTGTGTGTGTGTGTGTGTGTGTGTGTGTGTGTGTGTGTGTGTGTGTGTGTGTAAATCAAACCTCAATGAGTGTGTGTGTGTGTGTGTGTGTGTGTGTGTGTGTGTGTGTGTGTGTGTGTGTGTGTGTGTGTGTCAGCTATTGGGCAGGGACATAAAGCACTGGTTGGACAGAGAGGATTCTGGTAGGCCTTGTCTTGGTCACTTAGCTGAGATCGCAACTCTATAGCTGTGCCAGTGGGGAGTCATATTGGGGATCTGGATAAAGAATGAGAAACCAGCCCTGGACTGACTGTGGTCTCTGTGTGCTCTTAAGGGAAATTGCACTTGGTACAGTGTGTATCTGAAGTAGTGTGTACCTGTTATTCTCCCAGTGTACTTCCCCCAGTGTTGCCAGTGGTGAGGATTGAGGCTCATTGATTACTGGTCCAGTGGTGGGTCATCACATTATTGGTTGGCAGTGGTGGGATATCCACATATTGAGATTCAGTGGTGTGGATATTGAACTCCTTTAGCCTGTAATCAGTGGCCACTAAAGAAGGTGTTTGAATGTCTACCATGTGGTTGCCTGAGAGTACAAAGTTTCATATCACAATAGTTTTATTTATTTTTTTGTTAGCTTAGTTAGTCAGGGAGAGCAGGCAAGGATGTCAGCAGATGAGTATGGCAAGCTGACAAGGAGCCAATTGCCTGAGATGTGCCAAGACAAAGGATTGGTGCATGCCGACCTGACTGAAGCAGAAATTATTGCAGCCTTAGTCACAGCTGTATCACAGACCAGCAACCATGAGGACAACCAGACTGGCCTTAGGGATGTACAAGTTTCAAATGGACAGCTCAAATTTGCCTCAGAGGACTTAAAAATACATCTGGCATTAAAGAGAATTGAACTGGAGGCCAAACAGTTGGAAATAGAATCAGCATAGAGAATGCAGCGTTTGGAGGTTGAAGCAGAATCAGCAGAGAGACTGCAGCATTTGGAAACTGAAGAAAATGAGAGGCAGAGGCAACATGAAAAGGAAATTCTGACTGTTCATCAGGGTGATGGAGGTAATGGGGAAAGGAGTAACTGAACCCCAGAAGTAATAAAGGTCAGTAAATTTTTTCCACAGTTTGCACAGGGTGATAATTTTGATAGTTTTATTCATATGTTTGAAAGGGTTTGTAGACAATATAATGTGGACCAATGACTCGGGATATGGTTCATGACCCCCTTACTCCATGGTAAAGTTTTAACTGATGTTTCTAAATTGTCTAATAGTGATTGCTTAAATTATAATATAGTTGTAATTTGTTTATTAAAGTGTTTTAAATTAACACCTGAAGCTTATAGAAAAAAAGTTTTGTGAGCATAGATGCAAGGCAGATGAAAGTGTGTCTAAATATGTTGCTGAGTTAAGCATATATTTTCATAGATGGGTGAGTGGGTGTCAGGTCATCACTTTTGAAGGGCTGGCAGAACTTTTGATGAAGGAACAAGCCCTTAGCACTTTGCCTGAGGAAATGAGACACTGGATGGCTGATAGAAAATGTAACACCACAGATGAGTTAATGAAAAAGGGAGACCTATACTCAGCAAGCAAGGCATCACTGCACAGGAAAGGGATACCTGGTACTGCACATGGGTCTAAGGGAACCCATTGTGGGCAGTTGAAACCACATCAACAGAGTCTGCCAGTAATGGGGAAGCCACTAGTTCAGGTACACAGCCAGGATCAAGAGTTAAATGTTTTAAATGTAACCAGTTGGGCCATGTGGCCTGTAGTGGTCCATATAGGCAAGGTAGGGAGCAAAATGTGGGGAAGCCAGCAAGTGGGAATGACAGAATGCCAGCAGTAAGTTGTCTGGAGACAACAAGGGTACAAACTGCCACAAGAGGTTATATCCTGTCTTAGTAGATGGGAAACAGGCCACTGCTAAGAGAGATACCCATTTTGAAGCTTGCAGTGGTTAAAAAGGAGCATTACTTGCTTGGGTAGCCTACTCCAGGCATAACTTTAGGAAGGACCCAATTCCAGATACCTTTGACTAGGGTTCATCTTGACTGGGGGGTGGAAAAGGAAACAGGCAATTAGGTGTGTTTGAGGATATCACTGCAGATGTCCTGATAGGGAATGATTCTGATAATGTAGTACCTTGTGTGCATGCAGATGTTCATCGTGTTACCTTGCTGCGGTCATCACACTTGGGTTATCCTGCTGTCAGGCGGTCCTGCAGTCGGCCCGAATTCCAAAGTCTTGGTCCGGCGTCAGTTGCTGTCGCTTCTTCCCTGACGTCAGTGTGCCAGGGGTATATAAGAGGCATCCAATGCCATTTTCTTCAGTCTTTCTTGCTGCACGGTGCCCGAAGCAGAAGCAGTTTGCAAGTGCCGGTCGGCCGACACCTGAGATTTTCAAATCGAGTTTCAGTCTGAAGTCTTCAAAGCTACGTACACTGTTGGGGAACCTTTTCTTGCCTCAGTCCGATGTCAGAAAAAGTTAACAATTGCATTTCTTGTGGGAAGCAAGTACTTCATAAGGACTTTCATTCTTATTGTATACCTTGCCTAGGCCCAGACCACAACGTCACTGGTTGTCGGTTTTGTGCTAGGTTCAATAAGCGAACTATAAAGCGATGCTTTGATTTCACACGACACTACTTCGGTAGGAAATTTAATTACACTATGCCGTCGGAGCAACCGACTACCGGTGTGCATAAAAACCGCAAAGATAAAGACAGGCAGCCTAGATCCAAGCCAGACTCCGAGGCCTCGGCTGGGCCAGTCGCTGGTCCTCCGGTTTTCAGTGAGGCACCTACGCAGCCCCTGGCTACCGCAGAATCGGAACCCCAGACCGCTTTGGATTCTCTAGCAGACAGTTCTAGGCTGACGCAGCCATTTTCTTTAGGCCCTACCAACGACATTGTAGAAGGAGAAGCCAGTGCTGTAGAAACACCTTCGGTTTCAGAAGATGTCTTCAGACCAACTACTCTCACCATAAAATCTTATGCTAAGCTTAAGACTCCTCTAAAACCAAAAAAGACTGCACTTCAGTCTCCAGTTCAAGGCCCCATGCCTAAGAAACAGATGCTTAAAATGTCTGAAGATTTGATTTCTTTAATCAGGGTTTCCCAGCCCCCCCCCTATTTCCTCAGCTCCTCTGAGGACCAGGATTACTCCTTTCCTCCTTATGAAGATTCTGATGCTGAAGATTCCATTCCCTCAGCTTCTCCCCCTGAAAACTATTCCTTTGGGGAAACCTTACATACCATGAGGGAACATTTCCACTGGGAAGGTCAGGACTACTCCGACTCAAAGAAAAGGCTCTGAGAGTTTCTTTTACTCCCCCAGCACAGACCACTTGCTATCCCCCCAGTTTCAGACATTGTGGATGATGTTTATTTAGAATCTAGTCTAAATTCAGATTCTCTGCCTCTTGCTCCAGCCAAACCAGATAGATGCTATAGAGTGCCTGACTCACACAAATTCCTTTACAAAAGCCCTGTTGCTGATCCAGAGACAATCTCCCAGGGTCCCAAAGGGGCTAAGGCTTCTATGGCTAAAAATCCTGTACCCTCTGAAAGGGACTCCAGAGCACTAGATAGGTGGGGGAAGAAGGTTTACACCTCAGCTTCTCTAGATATGAGAGCACTAAATTATCAATTTCACATGCTTAAATATCAGCAATTCCTAATGTCTCAAATAAAACAAAAGATGAGCACGCACCCTCAACAGTTTGAATTCAAGGAAATGCAGGATCTGTTGCATGCAGCTGAACAGGTGGGCAAACATACTTTACAATGTGGATTTGATTCCTTGGAAGCTTCCTGTAGAGCAGCTGTTACTGGGTCTGTTATACGTAGACATGCTTGGTTAAAGGAACAAACTCTGCCTGATCATGTTAAAGCAAAGTTACTAGATGCATCTTTACAGCAGGATGTCTTATTTGGGGTTAAAGCAGAAGAGGTTTTAAAGAAAATGGAGGATAAGGCAAAATCTATGCAGACGGTCAAAGATTTCTTACAGGTACAGCCCCCACGCTTCAGCAGAAATTGGCCAACAAAAAATTGGTCCTTTCCAGCTTCTGACAGACCACAGAGGGGTAAAGACAGGCGCCCAAGGGGCAGAGGACAAGCACAAATCCCTTACAAACCTTGGCAATGGGGCACTGCAACACAGAAGGGAGGAGAAGACAGGTCCCAAACTACTAGAAGGCAAACACAATGATTTAAACCTCAAACTGCCAAGCAAAACTCTCTTGGCAGCTCCCTTGGGAGGAAAATTAGCACTTTTTGCAGACAACTGGCGCATCGTCACAAAGGACAAATGGGTCCTAGACATTATCTCACAAGGATACAGATTCCATTTCCACACCTTGCCAAGGATAAAAGGAATGCCAAACCAGCCACAAAACCAATGGGCAGATGCACAAAAACAAATTACAGCTCTCTTGGACATGAGAGCCATTCAACTGGTACCTACACAGGAGCAAGGCCAAGGATTTTACTCAAGGTTCTTTCTAGTCCCCAGAAAGGACAATGCTTGGAGACCCATTCTGGACCTTTCAATTCTAAACACCTTCTTGCAAGTACCCAAATTCAAGATGCTAACACTACAGCAGCTTCTTCCCATGTTGGGCAAGAAAGCTTGGCTAGTAACATTGGACCTCAAGGAGGCATACCTGCATGTCCCTATCAGACAAAATTGCAGAGGATACGTCCGTTTCATTGCAGGTTCAACCCATTAACAATTCTCTGCACTGCCCTTTGGCTTATCTACTGCTCCCAGGGTCTTCACAAAATGCCTGGCACCAGTAATTGCATACTGCAGACAAAGAGGAATTCAAATATACCCATACCTGGATGACTGCCTCATCCAAGCAGAAAGCAAGGACATTCTCTTACAACATCTGGCTTTTGTAAAACACCTTCTAAGTTGCCTAGGGTACACAGTAAATGAAAAGAAATCAAAACTAGTGCCCTCACAAAATATGACATTCCTGGGTGCCAGCTTGAATACAATGGCCCAGATGGCTTATCTGACGCCAGACAAACAACTACAACTAATTCAATACTTCAAAACAATGGCAACAAAGACCCAACTCCCAGCAAGAAAAATTCTGTAGGCCTTGGGCTTCATGGCATCTTGCATACTACTAATACCATTTGCAAAACTGCATATGAGGAAATTACAATGGTACCTAAAAAGCGTATGGACTCAACACAGCCACAGCTTGGAAACAATGATACCTCTCATTCCCTGCCTTCAACAAGAGTTTCTATGGTGGTCACAGGCATGTCACCTCAACAAGGGTCAGCCTTTCACCTTACCCCCAACCACGGAAGCTATGACAACAGATGCATCGGACTACGCCTGGGGGGGCACACATGGCAGGACGGTGCGTTCAAGGCATATGGACTGCAGATCAAAGGAATCTGCACATCAATCAAAAAGAAATGCTAGCTGTACAGAATGCCCTGACAGCCTTCAAGGACCTCTTACATCCAGGACAGCTTACAATAAGGACAGACAACACCACAGTAATGTGGTACATAAACAAACAAGGGGGAACACACTACTACCCTCTATGCAGGCAAGCAATGACCTTGTGGAACACAGCACTGGCCTACCAAGTTCAATTACAAGCTCAATTCCTGACAGGAGAAAAGAACACATTGGCAGATGACCTAAGCAGAAACATCATGGATCCCCACAAGTGGAAACTGGATCCACAAGTATTTGCAATGATAACTCAAAATGGGGGCACCCAGACATAGACCTGTTTGCCAGCCCCCAAAACTATCAGCTAACAAAATTTTGTACAAGGACATTTCACCATCAAGCTTGGAAAGTGGACGCACTCTCATTCAGTTGGAAAATACTGACAGTATATGCCTTCCCTCCATTGCCCCTTTTCACAAAGGTGCTGCTGAAAGTCAGGATGGAGAGACCCCAAATGATACTTATTGCCCCAGACTGGTCATGCCAGCACTGGTACCCACTATTAAGAAATATGGCCCAGGGCCCACCATGGATTTTACCAGAAATTACTCATCTGCTCACTCAGCAAGACAGTCATATTCTACACAGCCAGCTCAAAACCTTAAATTTGGCTGCATGGCAAATCACCTAAGCAACCAGGCAGCTCCTCTTTCACAAGCTGTTATGGATGTTATTCTGGAAGCCAGGAGGCCCAGCACCAGGAAAGCCTACTCAGACAAATGGAAAAGGTTTTGCACCTGGAACCAAGCTAAAGGCCAAAATACCCTTCAGCCGGGCATACCTTAGATTCTACAATATTTAACTGAGATGTTGCACAAAGGGCTTTCTTTTTCATCTATTAAAATCCACGCCTCAGCTATTTCAGCTCACTACAACACGGGTCCTCCCTTATTTTCACATCCACGTCTAAGGCAGTTTCTCAGAGGGGCCAAAAACATTAGGCTTCCCAGGAGAGCACCAACACCAACTTGGGACCTCAATTTTGTTCTGGAAAAACTTACGCTACCTCCTTTTGAACCAGCTTTCTCAGCTGACTTAAAGTTTATATCATGGAAGACTGCCCTGCTGCTAGCAATCACTTCAGCCAGAAGAGTCTCAGAGCTTCAGGCACTAATGGCAGTAGAGCCTTTCCTCATTTTTCATCAAGACAGAGTTTCTGTACGAACTAACCCCTCCTTTATGCCTAAGGTGGAATCCAGTGTGGCTCTAAATCAAACCATCCATTTACCCACCTTCTTTCCAAATCCACAGAACAAAGGAGAAAGACTCCTGCATTCCTTGGACATTCACAGGCAGCTATGTTACTACTTGGATAAAACTAAGGTTTTCAGAAAATCTGACCAGCTTTTTGTATCCTATGCTACAGCATCACAAGGAAAGGCTATCTCAAAACAGACCATTTCCAAATGGATAGGACATTGCATATGTTTTTGCTACACCCACCATGGAAAACCAGTTCCTGCTAGCATAAGGCCCCACTCTACCAGGGCAGCAGCTACATCTGCAGCCTTCCTCAGGGTGTGCCAACCAAGGATATTCTGGAAGCTGCAACTTGGAGTTCAGTACACACCTTCACCAAACACTATCACTTACCTCTTTACTCTAAGACTAGAGCTGGCTTCACCACTGCAGTTTTGCAGAGCCTTCTAGCCTCCTTTAACCCTGTTTGACTCCACCTCCCATCCTTAGCTTTGGGATTCTACCCAAGTTTGATGACTGCAGCAGGGTAACACGATGAACATAGTACAGTTTGTACCTACCATAAATGTAGATGTTTGAGTGTATACCCTGCTGCATTCCAGGTTACCCTCCATCCATCCCCTCTGACCTAACTAAAACCTTTCAATACCTTAAAATCTGATACAACTTTTGTGGTGTATTTGTTTTCAGCTGGAGGGATGTTTTGTTTGTGCTAAACTTTTATTATTGGTACTATCTACTGACCACCTTTTGGGGGGGCACCTGACATCTGGGGCAAGAAAAACTGAAGAAAATGGTGTTGGATGCCTCTTATATACCCCTGGCACACTGACATCAGGGAAGAAGCGATAGCAACCGACGCTGGACCAAGACTTTGGAATTCGGGCCGACTGCGGGACCGCCTGATGGCAGGATAACCCAAGTGTGATGACTGCAGCAGGGTATACACTCGAACATCTACATTTATGGTAGGTACAAAACTGTACTTTACATGCAGTCAAGCACTGAGACAAGCATGTGGGTCTGGTAGCCTGTGGGGGGACCCAGACAGATAGCACACTTGAAGCCAGGACTGCTGAAGTGGCTACATCAGAGAGGACTACCCTGTAGCATTGAGACTGAAGGTGAGCCATAGCTGCTTGTGAGTATTGATGTTCCCTTGGACAGAGTGACTGCAAGGGCAGAGGTGAGTAGTAGTACCCAGGCTGACAATGAGGCACTGCTGTCAGAGGATACCAGTGTTCATGTGGAAGGGGAGCTGGGAAGGCTTACAAAGAGAGAGTTGAGACAGCCTCAACTCTCAAAACCTACATTACAAGCTTGAGGGAGGTAGCCAGGGAAGCACCTGATTCTCAAGGAAATGGGGAAGCTGTATACTGGGACAAATGGTTGCTGTGTAGAGAGTGGATCCCTGAGGGAGGGCTAGAGGGTGAGAGAATACAGCAGTTGTTAGTGCGCAGAGCCTACCATCTGGCACTTCTAGCCATAGCCTGTGAAATTCCTTTGCAGGTCATATGGGCATAAAGCGTACAAAGAGACGTATTATGCAGAACTTTGATTTGCCTTGGATTTCCAGGTATGTAACAGAGTACTGTAGGACCTGTGAGCAGTGCCAAAAGGAAAGCAAGGCGGGAGACAAGGTCAAAGCTCCTTTGGTGCCTTTGCCTGCGATTGGGAACTGTTTCAGAGTGTAGCTATGGATATTGTGAGGCCTCTGAGTACCCCAGGTTCCACAGGGAAGGAAGGTATCCTACTTGTAGTAGTGTATGCTACCAGATACCCTTAGTCAATGGTTCTGTCCTCCATTGAGGCAGAAAAGGTGGCAAATGCTTTGTTAGAGGTTTTCAGCAGGGTAGGTTTCCCAAAATACATACTGACTGACAGAGGTGCCAATTTCATGTCAGACCTACTGGCTTGTCTGTGGGAGCACTGTGGGGTGAAGCACCTAAAGACCACCCCTAGATTAACGGTCTGGTGGAGAGTTTAAACTCTACACCAAAGACCATGCTATGGGCATTTGCAGACCAGTTTAAGAGGGAGTGGGACACATTTTGCCCCATCTCTTTGCATACAGAGAGGTGCCTCAGGAATCCACAGGGTTTTCACCCTTTAAGTTCCTGTATGGGCATAGGATGAAGGGACCTCTAGATCTGATTCTTGATGAGTGGGAGGCTGAGTATGAATCCCAGTAGGAGTCTATTGTGGCATATGTCCTAAACATCAGAACCTTTACTAGAAAGGCTCACCCAGACTCTGCTACACTTTGCTGTGAAGGAAAGGTTAGTTTGCTTTTTATTTGTTGTATTTTGTATCACTTTACTGACCTTTTCTGTTTTGAATACTGTGATTTGTTTTCTTTAACTTGTGTTTTACTTGTATTCTGCTTTTAACTGCATATTAAAACTTGAAAAAAGACCACAGCTCTGTCTCTTGTGAGTCAGACAGAAATGTTTTTCCTACCCGGTTACTGTTGTGTTCTTAAACACCACTGTCTTTCTAGTTGTCTGCTTTTACCGGCTTGTGTGAGTAAGCTCAAAATTATGATTTGTGAAATCACTCCCCTTCAACTATTTAAATTTATTGGCCATCCTACTGTATTCCATAGTACCAGAATACAAAAGTGACCACCCCCTTTCAATCTATCTTGCTGTTTTAAAAATAGTGACTCTCCACTAAAACTTACCTTTTTAGACAAGTAAAACGTAAGTTACCTACTTTCACATCTAACTCCTCTAGTGCACACTGCAGTGTTTAGGATAAACCTTTTTTTCCCCTTACCTTTAAGCATCCCTGTGACTAGCACTTGCTGTAAAACGTGGTGGAAAGCACTAGGAAGCCTTAAACTGATAACAAGTACTCAAGTCTCCTTGTTAATAAGGAGAAATTAATCATAGGCACTAAACAGCCTGTAATTGCAAAGTACCTTGCTAAGGTAAGGGAAAACAGCTCTTGTACATTACAAAAAAAAGCTCCAAACCAGGCATGTCCAAGGGTCAGCTTCTGGTGTTTTCTCCTGTCCGTCTGGTGAATCTGGGCATACTGGGGCAATGCAGCAATTGCCTCATGTACTCAGGCAACCGTCTCCTCCTAACAACCAACACTACAACCAGCGAGAGATGCACTCACATAGCCAAACTGGAAGCAAAGCTCTCTCCACCCAAGATTGTGCTAGACATTCAAGAGGAGAAGGTTAATACCCACACTACATCTCAAGCAACACATAGCCCTTCTAAACCCACACCACCAACACCCTCACATAGCAACACAAAACCCTCATATGCAGAGGCCCTTAACAGTAAACTGCCCAAGCAACAAGGACCTCTGAAGCTGAAACGCAAACAAACACCAATCGCAACCAAAGTGTCACATAGCTCACAACACCAGTGTGCCACCCAACAACAGCCCCTAAGGCAAGACATCATACCCAACACTTTAGTCATAGGTAACTCTATAGTCAGGTACACTGATGTCCCACTCACCAGGCTGAACAAGGAGAAAATTACAGTCAGCTGTCTGTCGGGTGCCAGGATCTGCCACATAACACATGCACTCAAGTCATGCCACAACCAGTACAAATATGACTTTGTCATTGTCCATGTTGGAGTCAATGACTTGAGACGTACATCCCTGAACTACATGAAAAGAGACATGGATGGGCTCTCAGATCATGTGGCCCAGGCAGGTATGACCCTAGCCCTGAGTAGCATCCTGACTTCATCCAGAATGATACCACAGTATAAGGACAAAATGATTGACTTCAACAGTTAGCTAAGCTTCTTGTGTCATTCAAAGGGGATTCAGTATCTGTCTGCCTGGGACAACATGCCCGACAGACCACGATGCTTTGCCAGAGATGGTCTGCACCTGCCACCCCTGCGATTCGGGTTACTGGCTAAGGCTCTTGCCACCCCTATAGGGCCTTTTTTAGGCAAAGTTCAAAGGACAAAACCACCACCAAAACAGGTACAAGCATGCAAAATCTGAAGGTAATGCTACTCAATGTTAGAAGCCTAAACCTCAAAATGCACTCTCTCGAGGCACTCCTAAAAATCGAGAACATCGATATCTATGCAGTAACTGAGACCTGGTTCAAAGCTGCAGAGAGCACCCCTGCAATAACAGGCTGCAACTCTTACTACACTTTTCAGCCACCAAACCAGGATTGAAACACTAAAGGTGGAGGAGTGTCCATATTCACCAAGGATATTAACACTACCAGGCTAGTTGCCCAACACAATGCGTCTGAAATTCTTCAGGTGCAACTAACACTAGGTAAGACTAAAATCCAAATTGTAGCTTGCTACAGACCCCCCACCATGCCTCAAAATTCTCACTACACCTTTCTAAACATACTGGAAAATATTAAGATACAACCAAACACGCTAATACTGGGTGATTTCAACTACCCTGCCATTAATTGGGAAAACTACTCATGTACATTTGCCCAATGGTTCTTGGAATTCATAAATTCCAATGCCCTGGATCAACTAATCCATAGTCCCACCAGGGGCTCCAGTATCCTAGACCTGGTCATTATCAACATGGGAAATCGATGCTCCACACCTATGGTCATCCCCTCGTTGGTCAGGTCTGACCATAAGCTAATCACCCTTGACATCCACATCCCTCCCCCACCCCCCAGTAAGGAAACCTCCGTAAAAAAAACTTCTCCAAAGCCAACTTCATTCTACTCAAGTCAGAAGTGACAAACTTTATGACACCCATGCAGACGGGAACTGAAAGTTCGACTGCTGAATCCTACACTAAGGCACTGTACGAGCACATTGACTCGGGCATGAATCGTGCCATCCCAAATAGAACCAAGATGCTCTGCTCCAAAAAAAGGAAGCCAATCTGGTGGTCCTCTGCCATAAACAAACTTTACAGCAAAAGGAAGAAACTGTTGCAGAAAAGAGGAAAATCCCAGGATGCAAAAAACTCCCATACTAGCCTCAGTAAGAAGCTGAGATCCTTCATAAAATCCTCCAAAGCTAGTTACAAAAATAAAATTGCCAAAAATTCCAAAGACAACCAAAAGGCATTCTATAGCTATGTCAAGAATCTAAATGGCAATGCTCAGATCTGCTCTGAGCTACAACAGAATGACATTAAAAATACTGATCCCAAGGATATTGCCAATATCCTGGCAAATCGATTCAGTGCCAACTTCACCCCCTAAAGGGCCCATCTCAATACCGAAAGATTGCCAAATTCCTGTAACAATGGCCACACAGGTAAAAAACGTACTCTCCAAAGCTAAGAATACAGCATCCATGGGACCAGATGACATCCCAGGCTGTGTACTACATGAACTAAAAATGAACTGGCACCTCACCTAAGTGTCATGTTTAATCATAGCCTCACCTCAGGCTTCATCCTCACTGAGTGGCATACAGCTACCGTTATCCCACTCCACAAGGGGGGATCTACCTTGGATCCTGAGAACTACCACCCCATCAGTCTGATGAGCCTGATCTGCAAGGCCATGGAACGTATTATCATGGAACTTATATACAAAGACAGTGGCAACCTTCAAACACTGGACACCACCCAGTTTGGGTTTGTGAAGGGCCAATCTTGTCTTCTGAACGTGACTGACTTCTACAAAGGGCCTTACAGAAACAGATGCTTGATGCCAGAGCCATGGGCTCAAGCTGAATGACAAGAATTGTATAGTTATCCCTTTTGGGAAAAAACATGTACCCATGAATTACCACATAGGTGGCAGTACACTAAACACCGAAAGTGTGATAAGAGACTTAGGGACACAGGTGGACAGTGGTCTCAAATTAGATAATCACATTGTCACAACAGTCAGGAAATCCTTCTATGTGGCACACTTCATCACTAAGGGCTTTTCATCCAGAAAAAAGGAGGTCATTGTCCCACTGTACTCATCCCTCATTAGACACGTTAAAGAATACAACGCCCCGTTTGGTATATACCTCTCAAGACATCTACAACAACTGGAAAGGCCACAGAAATACCTCACTAAAAGAATCACAGGCCAAAAGCAGATGCCCTATGCTGATCATCTAAAAAAAAACTCCAGCTGTACTCTGTCACATATTGCCTACTCAGAGGTGATCTCTGCTTAACATACAAGGCCATGTCAAACCCAGGGATCTAAACCTTGTCATCAAAATGAAGAAAACATGCTGGAGGGATAGCTTCCTGATGATAGACTGCCCATACATGTCAAGCAGAGTGTCTCTTTGGCCCTCTTCAAAAGGAACTTTGACGATTGGATGGGAGATAGGAAATTCATCCCGGGGATCACGTCGGTCGCCCTGCTAGACAGGGGTCCAGGGAAGTAAATATTGTGGGAAGAAATAGCCAGGGAATTGTTATGGCTAGACTTGTATAGGGCCTAGGGCCAATAGCCTAGTACCAATCTATGAACAAGACTCAGGGAAACATGGGCTTGGCTCAGGAAAACCTGGCAGAAGCCCAACAGTAGAGAAAGGTCTGGTATGACAGGAATGCTCAAGCTAGAGTATGCTGTGGGGCAACAGGTTATGGTTCTCATTCCTGTCAGACACAACAAGCTGCAGGCAGCTTGGGAGGGACCCTTCAAAGTGGTAAGGAAGGTCAGTGATGTTAACAACATGATGGAACTGCTAGGCAGGAGGCAGGGGCACAAACTGTACCATCTTAATATGATGAATCCTTACCATGACAGGGAGGCCCTGTTGCTAAGTATTTGCAGTAGAAGGCAGGAGGAGACTGAGGGGGATCTATAGCTGCAGGGAGCCAGCCAGCAAAATCCCAAATTACCAAAGTGGAGCCTAGGTTTGCAGGCACATATGACAGTGAAACACTGTTATAGGGTCAGCAATGCAAAGGCAGCAGGAATCTCAAGACAGGGTATGGGGTAATGTATTCCCAGATAGCCTTATCCCTCTCAAGCAACATTTCTCAAGGGTCACTTGAAAAACTAGATTGAGTCTTCGGGGGGGTGGGGGTGACAAAGGGAGATACTGCCTGCACAGCTAGCTGGAATTTTGTAAATAAATATAGGTTATTGGTGGATATTGAAATGATTTATATAAGATGCTTGTGTTACAAATGTATTAAAACTGTATGTGCTGTATATATCAGACTGCTCTGTATAGGTGTTTGTGTTGAGAAGAAATTTTGTAGAGTACTTGTCTTTGAAATGTCACCACAGTGTGCCCTAGTGGAATGGAACAGAAATGTGCATACGCTATTGTAACTGTTTAAATGTATATATTTTAACAGTGGAAGCTGGAATGCAAGAAGCTAACTTCAGAAAAATAGCTTATATTATAGGCTAGGCCAGAGACATAATGTCTGTACTAGGGAGCTTTCTGTAATTGTTTTATGACTTCCAGCATATGCCAAAGATCTGAGCAGAAGCCTTTGTCTGTGTATTTTCACAGGTAGATGCTAAATACTGCCAGCTCCCAGCAGTGGGGAGGGGGGGGTCATCTGTGGACTAGAAGTCAGATGCCAAGAAATGATGTCATTCTGCAAGGTATGCCTGCAATAATATTTGATTTTAATTTGAGACGTCTCTTGGAGAGACAGGGCATTCTGTATTCTGTCTTGGACCTGACCAGAAACATTCACCACAACATCTGCCTTGCTGTAATTAAATAAGTTACCTAAGGTATAGTAATTCTGTTAGATTCCATCAGGAATATAGTAAAGCTTAGTTTAGATGTTTTTATTTATTTATTTGAGACTGTCCTGCAATGCTGTTTTAAATGTTTCCTGTGATTTTGAACTCTGTTGTCACTGTGAATATATATATATATATATATATATATATATATATATATATATATATATATATATATATACTATTTTCTTTTATATATATCTATATATATATATATATATATATATATATATATATATACTATTTTATTTTTTTTTTATATAATTTTTATTAAATATATTTAAACCTTTCATTGCGGCTGGTCTGTGTAGAGATATTTAAGATTTGAGAGTACTTGCATATGTATTTGGTGATACTGTGTGGGCCACTCCAAATAGCCTTGCCCTTGGTCAAATTACCATTTGTATTGATATTAATGTTATACAGTAAGATTGGACACCCTTTATTTAGGGCCTTAAAGTAGCTGATAAGGAGGAGACTGGTGGCAGTAGTAACTACCTTATAGTGTGAGCAGAAGGGGGCATAGCTAGTAAACCTCTGCCAGCCTCTTCCAGGGGTGTGTGTGTAAATCAAACCTCAAAGAGTGTGTGTGTCAGCTACTTGGGTAGGGACATGAAGCACTGGTTGGATAGAGAGGGTGCTGATAAGTCTTGGCTTGGTCACTCAGCCGAGACCTCAACTCCATAGCTGTGCCAAATGGGGATTCTTACTGGGGATCTGGAAAAAGAGTGAGAAACCAGCCCCAGACTGACTGCTGTATGTATATGCTCTTAAGGGAAATTGCACTTGATGCAGAGAGCTGCATCTGGAAATACTTTGTGTATACCTGTTATCCTCCTATTGTATCAATACAGGATTGTAAGAATCATTTATTCCATCATAGTTCCATAAATTAAATGACATGGATATCCTCCCATTGTATGCCCCCACTGTTGCCAGTGGTGAGAATTGAGGCTCCTTGATTACTTGTCCAGTGGTGGGTCATCTCAGATGCCTCTGTACTGCCTAAAGTTGTGGATGTCCCCTTTGTTCTTTTACACTGGCACAAGTATGTTTATTCTTCAGTCATCTGGGATACGCCTTTCTCTCCAAACTGCTTTGGGTGCCCTCAGGAGCCATTTTTCTCCCTATCTTACCCAGCATCTTTATCCTACATGCTGTGACCTCATTTGAGCCTGCTGCTTTCACTGAATTCATTTTTCTTGCTGCTATTCTTACTTCTTTTGGGGTGGACTCCTCTTCTTCTCTCATCATAGGATGTTTCTGTGGCAGTACAGCTTCTTTCGGGTTTTCTTCATTTAGAAGCTGCTAGGAAATACTCTTTCCATCTGCATTTGAGGTCCTATCCTGGTGAACAGGTTGCTGCTGTCATCCCTTATGAAGAATGTCTGTCTTCTTTATCCCTCTGTCTTTGCCTTGCATCCGATATAGTTTCTTTGTGCCACCTGAGTCACTTTTCAGAAGTTGGTAGAGTGCCTGTGATGCCCTATTCTTTTTAGCTTCTTTGTTAGCCAACCAGTATTCATTTTCTATCTCCCAATTTTTCCTGCACTCCTTCTTTGTTTTCATGACTTCCTGGATTTCTGCATTCCATCACCAGCTTTCCTTATGTACCTTATTTCCGTACCTGGTTTGGCCACATATCTATTCTGTAGTCTACACACATGCTGTTTTGAGGCACTGCCATTCTTGAACTCCATCTATTTCCCCCTTTTCTTGGGGTGCTAGAACTCTGAGAAATTCCTTGAACTGTTGTACTTTCTCAACAGTCAACTTCCAGGTCTTCAACCTGGTCTCTGTTAATGTTAAAACCTTCAAATAATTAAACTGTCCAGGCAGCAGCAGGAAACAGCTGAATAAGTAATTTAATATAAAATTCACACAAGCGCTTTCTCCCTGACTCAATGCAGGGCTTTTTCAAGTGAAATACATAAACATAATACCCCTCCATTTAAATACCCTATTTGATAAAAAAGGCACCAAAAGGTCTTAAAGTAATATATACCCCTTTCCAGTTAAAATGCTAAGCAAAGCAGCATTAATCAGTGTTATGTAATAAATTCATCCACAGCTTGTCAAATATCTCAAATTAAATGCATTCTAATCAACAAGTACAATTATTTCCTACTCTTAAAATACTGAACAAAGCAGCAATAAGCACTTCATCCATAACTTATCAAAGTGTTTCCCATTAAGTACATTCTGCTCAGCGAATGCCATCATTCCCTGAACAGTTCAAATAAGAAAGCAATACATAAGTACCCAGCTTTCAACAGTCCTTAAGCAGTAAAGGTTTAAAAATAATAAGGGCTTAAAAAAAAAAAAATATATATATATATATATATATATATATATATATATATATATATATATATAATAAGGACTACAAAAATAATAATAATAATAGCCAAAAAGAATATAATAATAATACAAGTACATTATGTATTTCACTTGAAAAAGCCCTGCATTGAGTCAGGGTGAAAGTGCTTGTGAGAATTTTATATTAAATTACTTATTCAGCTGTTTCCTCCTGCTGCCTGGACCATTTATTTATTTATTTGTTGGCTTTGGCTATACTGTCTTCTTTATTTATGTGGAATGTTAAAACCTTGTCTGAGCACTGTTTTCAACTGATTGTGGCAACCAGTGGTTTATGCTGTGGGCCAAACTGGGGGTGACTTGTAGTCTTTGATTCTACCCCAGTGCCTTTTTCTTACTAGGAGGAAATCTACCTGAGTGTCATGGTGGCCACTATTGTATGCAATCTTTTGACTGTCTGTCTTTCTGAGCCATGTGTTGGCTACTATCAACCCATTTGCCAGAGAGAAGTCTCCTGTTGCTCTGCCCATGTGGATCCTGGCAGTCCTCGTATCCTGCTCTGTTACCCATTATGCTGTCCTGCTTTGTCTAGTAGGTCCTGCAATGCTGTAGGAATGCACTGTTTTCCTTACTGTCACAACCATGCTGTGGGGCATAGGCTGAGATTATGAATACTGCCCTTTCATTACACTGGAGTCTGTTGCCATGAGTCTGTCACTAATTCTGATGATATCCATCACTGCCTTCTGACGCCTCTCTCTCACACCATTTCTAGCCTGATCTCCTCCTGAGTAGTAGTTTCTTGGATACATAGGATGTCCAACCTCCCCTCCTCTGTATCATCATGTCATCCTCTTCCAAGCTGCATCGTCAGTGAACCTACATTAACTGTAGCAATTCTTAGAACATGTTTGGCAGTTTGATTGTTTTTGCATCCAACTTTCACCCAACAAAGCTCTGGCTGGACTGCTGGGCTTTATGGCAGACACACACTGGCCAATAAGGGGCACATACACACTTTCCACCATTAGTATGGGTCCCTGGCTTAGGTTGGGAACTCCCCATGCCCATTTTGGCGACATTAGTCAACATGACTGAATCACCTAGAACCATATTTTATGCTGTCAAGTGACTAGCCCTGCCACAGGCATGTGCAGTCTGTGATCCATGTTTTTGAGGATACTGCACACCACAGTAGGTGCCCAAAGTGGTAACCATGTAATATCTGTGCTGCTGCCCACAGCTCCATTCATTGGTGAATTTGAGATATAAACACTCGGCATGTTTTTTGGGGGTGGGAGGAGCTCCACAGAGACACAAGGAGAACATGCAAACTCCAAAAAGGCTTTGGTCGGAGGTCAGCATCAAACTTTGTACTTTGTGCATGGGAAGTGAAGACCTTAACCATCATGCCAACTGGTCTCTACACTGTGAAGGTAATTTTAAGCATCCAATGCAGTAAACACCAAGAACCTAGTATTGTATCAACAACTCAACAGGAAAGTAAACCTCTGTCTCATGTGAGGATTGAACCCTGTACTCCCGCATTCCATCAGGTATGTAGTTATCCAGAGACTCTTTGCTGGCCAGTGGCAATTACTGCCATATGGGATATGGAGGGTCCTGGGTTCAATCCACACTCAAGGGTCAGAGTTTTCCTTTCTTGCTGAGTTTTAAAATTACAGGACTTCAGTTAGTACATTTTGTCATTCTTAATTTAGTTTTTCTCAGTTAAAGCATTGTTCTGTTGTTCTCTATGTTAAAGCAGGTTAAATTAGTAAATAAGTCCTCATTCAAAGTGTTCAGCCTTGTTCCTCTCTGTGCTGTCAGGTACTTGTTCACCTGGCATTGTCTGATTGGGCATTTGCCATCTTTATTCTTGTACATTTTCTTTTTTCTGCAAGATTTGCAGTTGCTAGCTTGGTTATTTACATATATTAGTAGTTCTGCATGGATTTAGTTATTTAGTGGTTTCATGGTTTTCAAATTAATGCATATAATTGTGGAGAAAAATTCTCTGTGGTGTAATAAAAATAATGATTGGGAAAATGTGGAAAAAATCTGGTTACTGCTACTCAGTGACTAGTCATAGCTAAACAGAAGACAATTCAGTCTGCTTAGCTCAGGTCTTCTTAACTCTAAACAAACAGGGGGAAAAAGCCAAGGTGCAAAACCAGGAAAAAATCATGTGGGAAAAAGCCACAATTCTTTCTGAACCAGACACTCCTCTACTCACCATGAACTTTTAAAAAATAAATTTAAAAAGTCTTAAACTAACAAAATGAAAAGATGGTACTATCATGTGAGAAATGCTAATGCATCATAGGATTATGAATTATCTGCAGCTCTTGCAAAGCATCATCTCTCAAAAGTCAGGATGAATAAAAAAACACAAAAAACAAAAATCTAAAAACAAATATAAATTAAATTCTAAACAATAATTGAATGGCTTTTACATTAGTTATAATAATATGAAATTAATTTTTTTTTCATAGAATATGATTATATTATGTAATGAATTTAGAATAAGAAAAAATTAAAAAGTCATAGTAATTAAAATAATAGAAATTAAAAATATAAAAAAATTGACAAAAAAAAATAAAAAAAATTAAATTTAAGTTAAATTTGACATAAAAAAAAGTGACAGTGTGTTGTGACAGTGTTTGATTAAAAACTTTGCTTGTTACATTGTATAGTTAGCAAATTATTTTTTTCAAGGTTTTTGTTCCTTCATGTTGAAGAAAAGAAGGAACCTTTTTTGTTTTAAAAGTTGTGAAGAAGATGTTAAAGGTTTGTATAGGGCAGAGGTTTGAGTTGTGTGGAGTAAGTTTAAAAGTAAGCTGCAAAATATTGTTACAGTTTTAGCAGTTGAAGCACTTTTATTTATGATAAACTAAGCTATACAATAGGACATACATTTATTCCCTTTCCTTTTTCAAAATAAAAAAATTTTTTCTTAAAGCAATTTAATTTTGGGGGGCAGCAATATTAAAGTGAGAAGTGTGTGCCCCCCCCTTAGTTTATGTGTGCCAAATTATGTGGGCAGAGCCTTATGTGTAAGCTAGCAGCACAATTGGGCCCTTTGCCTGGCCCTTGTAAGGCTTATGTCCTAAAGAACCTATCAGTCTATTTATTATTTTTTTATTTACTTTCACATTAATTATATTTTTTTTTTTTTTTTTTATAAACAAACATTTAACAAATTATAAAATAGCATTTTATTAACATTATAAAGTGTACATTTTAAGCTCCCCCCATACTCCATATCCCAGCCATGAATAAGCTCCAAATCACGCTGTCCACCAACATTTCAACACCAAATTCCAAACAAGCTTTCATTAAAGCTGTTAAACCCTCATTAAAACCCAATTTCTAAAGCTGTTACCCAAAAATTTCAATTTATGGCTATAGACCAGTGTCTCTGGTGGTTCCCAGCTTCAAACAAAACAAATTCCTTTTCAACTGATAACCTTCATCACAATCTCAAATTAAATGACTTGCCTGCTTCTTATTATTCCCATTTCATCATTTCATTCAAACTATGAAACAGATCATAAGAAATAAAAGATCATTTTACACAAAGGATGCCTCCACAAGGAAGAAGTGTCAGACTACAGGCCAACTGCATTCCAATCTCAATCCTCTCAGCAAACCAGAAAAATTCTCAATTGCTCTCAACTTCTCATTCTGCTCAATCAATATTCTATTATATTCCATTCTCTAATCCAAATTTTAAACATTTAAACCAAATTATAGCATAACAAGTGTCCTCTTGGACTTCATCAGTTTATCAGCCTTACCTAAAACATGGAAACATTTTTTACTAACATTATATTTGTTTATTTTTTGTTTTTTATCATTTTTTACACTAAAGCTTTTTTTACACTGACTAAATATAGGTCTCACACACTCCAGCCTCCAATGATTCAGTAGGTATTAGGACACTAGCCACTTAGTAATCAATATATCAGTATAGTTTAGTTATATATTCAATCAACTTGTCAGCTTAGGTTGTTTTGGGATCTATGTTAGGACCCCCTAATGACCTATGTTTAATATAATATGTTATTAAATATGTAATATACATACTTCATTCAATCATTCCTCCTCACTCAGTACATAATCATCTGTAGCAACTCTCATCTGTATACCTGAAGAATGGTATCTCAAACTCCAGAAAATTACCCAAGAGTCCTTCTCTTCCATTGAACTCTGATAGACAGCTCAAACCTTTTATTAAATCCTAAAAAAAAAAAAAAAAAAAAAAAAAAAAAAAAAAAAAAAAAAAAAAATAAAAAAAACTATCATAGCTCAAAAATCAGTTTCCTGAAATGACAAATCAGTTGAAGGGTTACACACAGGTTAGCTGCTAGGTGTTAATGTACATGAAAGCCTAAAATTTGATCTGTAATGTAATGAATGTAATGAAAGTAATGTGAATAACATTATATTGAAAAAAACATAAAAAACCTAAAAGAAAAATTAACTAATCTGCATATCTACTACCAACACTACTTTAAGCTTCCCTTATACTTGTAAATCCACATTCAAACCAAATCTCTAAGCTACAACAATGCTACAGCAAAATTTCCAGGTTTGCCTGTAATCTCCAGAGAAAAAAAACGTTGGTGGGACACAGCAGGTACGTTAGCAAAAGTACGTTTAATATAAAAGAACACAGAGAAAGTAAGTGCTTTTGCGGACAACTTTAGTTGTTGACTATTTCATTTTATAACATTAGCACCTTGGTGTGCTAGCACTTTAATTTGTACTCTACATGTTTTTATGTCTTGTTTTTATTGGTTGCTATGTGATCTATGAGTCTATTTAAAATGTTTTGTTAAACCTGTTTAATGTTAGTCTGATGAAGTGGGAGTTGTCCGCGAAAGCGCTTACTTTCTCTGTGTTCTTTTATATTAAACGTACTTTTGCTAACGTACCTGCTGTGTGCCACCAACATTTTTTTTCTTTGGATATTTACAACTTTACATCGTTGGCTGCAGTATCCAGGTGAAGATTTTTTCTTGTGTATTCTTATTTTGCCTGTAATCTCCCTTATGGGCCCACACTGTACTGCCCTCAAAAACTTAACTAGCCAGAACTACCTCAGTCACTCACAGCTAGTTGTTTGTCATGTCGTGTACATAAACCTGATACGTGTTCACAGCCTAAAAAGTATGCAGCAGACTTATCAATCCCCCCAAGCCAATTCTCAACTACAAAGTCTTACTGTCCACTCACAAAGTTAATAACTCAGCAGTGGAATCCCTTTATTCCATTCACGTTCCCAAACTGTTGAACTCACTACTGTTATCACAAAGACTCCATAACAAGCTGATGTTTATCATGTTTCAGTTGCAGTAATAACATGTTAGGATTTCCTACTGTGGAAGTCCTTGGCAGGCCTGAATGCCAGAGATTTTGTCCCCTCCTCTAGGGCCCACCGGACTCCCATTCCTCCAACATCAGCATGCCAAGGTATAAGGGGTTGACAGCCAGCACCATTTTCTTAATTCTTTCTTGTCATTTGAGCCTGATACAGCCTTCTTAGTATACTTCAGTCAGTCCTAACCAGAGACAGAACTCCTAAAGCTAAATACCCCACTGGGGAACATGTTTGTTTTTCCTGTATTAAAGTTAGTATTACTGTTAGCTGTCAGTGGCTAAGAGAAACATTTGCAGAGAGTGTGGAAAACAAACTCCTCGTCAGGACTTCCACTTTCTGTGTTTGTTTGTTTAGCCTGTGCCCGCAGCACGAAGTACACCACTGTCTCCTGTATGCCAACTTTCATTCACATAAAAATCACTTGGAAACTTCTTAGAGAAAGAGTGTTGTGGGCCCATGCACACTATGGAATCTACTGGTCATGCTGCATCTGAGATCCCCCAAAACAAATAAGCATATGAAGTTAGGCTATCATCCATTACCCTATTGATGGATAGTCATCTAAGGCTTATGATTTCCGAAGGTACAGAGACATATTTGCAGCCCCCCCACCAATGACTGCGCATTGATACAAGGCCTGTGGTGATACACTGCTGGAGTCTCCCACACTGTTGGCCCCATTGACGTCTGTCCAGGCTGAAGGACTTGGGATTTCAGACGGGTCCAGAATCATTCCACAGATTCCAGCTTCCAGCTCCTGTTCTAGACCTGATGAGGAGGGTGGAATCCCCCCATATCAGAGAGCAGTCAGCAGATGTGGCACAGACTGTGACTGCCTACCTATGGCCTGGATTAATGGCAACTGACACCACACAAATGACAAGACCCAAGTCCATACAGAAAACAGCTGTTTTGTGGTTGTCTCAGCTTAGGCCACCTGGGCCTCAGTCACTTCAGGTCTACTCTCAGGATCGACTCAGATTAGAAGAGAATTTCATTGATTTTATGATATCAAGACAGTTGAGCCCTGGAAGAACCCCTGCTCCAGGAACTTTTCGTAACAAGAGGAAGAGAGGAATCATTCTGCCTAGGAGTCTACTGATTCCTGTGACCTGGATGAAGATGAATTGGCATATGTGGGCCAGATGTCCTCAGGTCATGTGCTGATTCTGAGTCAGATGAAAAACATGCCTTAGCCTCACCACGAGGACTTTTCTTTTGTACAAGAGTTCTTCAGTTGGGAGGCTCAAGATTATCCACAACCTAAGACAAGAGTGAGAGAATTTCTTAGGCTTTCTGAGTGCAAACCTGGCTATTTCTCCAGTACCCGAGGTTGTGGACTGTGTCATCCTAGACTCGTCCTGTAGCCTCCCAACACTCTACCCCTAAAAAACAAGATAATAGGAATGTATCTAGGCTAATGGCCCTAGGGCCTTTACAAACCTAGCCAAGTTGTACCTTTAGTTCCACAATCGGCACCTATCACCCCTGTCCAGGAGGGACACAGGTAGAATACCTGGGGTGACTTTATGGTTATCCATCCAGTTGTCCAGATTGCGTTTGAAGTGGGAAAATGAGGTGCTTTGTTTGACTTGAAGTGGGAGTGTGTTCCAAAGGTGTGATGACCTCTAGGAGACAAATCTGTCCCTCCAGCAGGTTCTATTAATGTCACATACTAGGTTAAGGTGTTTAGGGCAAGTAACCTGTGTACCATTTGACTTGTAGATATGCAGCATTACCAGTAAAACAGGGTCAGACATTGCCTTATATGCAAGTCAGAGATCACCTCTGAGTAGTCTGTATGACACAGAATAAAGTAGCAGTGATTTCAGATGATCCACATAGGACAGATGCTGAAGACCTTGAATTTTCCTTATGAGGAATCTTTGTGGCCTCTCCAATTGCTGCAGCTACATGGAAAGGTGCATATCAAAAGGGGTGTTGTACTCAATTACTGGCCTGATGACGAAGAGTACAGGGAGGTTATAACTTCTTTTTTTCTGGAGGAAAGCACTTACTTATGAGAAGAACAATATAGAATGTCATTCTTCTCACTGTGGAGACATGGTGATCAAAGGTAAGGTTGCTGTCAACCTGTGTGCCAAGGTCTCTCACCACTGATTGCATGCTTAGGGTGTTGCTATTGATGTGGTAGTTAGAAGGAACATTGCTCTTACCAAAAGGGATGATAATACATTGTTTTACATTGAGTTTAAGGACATAACTTTGGCACCAATCATTTGTTTGTGTAAGACCCTCGTGTAGGACGTTGGCATCATCTGGAGATTCTATGACCACTCCCAGTTTGCAGTCATCAGCAAACTTTGTCAGCCACAGATTTTTAGTTTTTCCTTGTACTTCAGAGAAATAGATTCCAAACAGCAGTCTGCTGTTGGAGGTGGATTCCACTATTTTGACTATATGGGTTATATCAGTGAGTCAGTTAGCAGCCCGTTTAACAATATAAGGGTTGATATGTAGCTGCCTTTTTTTAAATTTCTCCAATTTTTTGGGGTTTCTAATACCATGACAGGAATGGACCCCATTCCTATGTCAAGGTAAGGTTAATGTTCATAAAATTAGTATTGTTTCAATAGTCAAGGTAAGATTAAAGTTCATTAAATTAGTATTGTTTCAATCTTTGAGGTCAGCCAGAAGTGCTCTTTGCAGCACCTGCAATGTACCCAGTAATTAATTCTTCTGCAGTTTGTACAGAGTTACATGTATTGGTAGCATATCTAAATACAACTGTAGATTCTTTTTTATAAGACCGTTGCTCCTACTACTATTGGAACTGTCTGGGTATTGTTCTTCCACATTGCTCTCATTTTTACTTGCAAATCCTGAGTTTGTCAAAGATGCCTAAGTGGGGGATAGTATCAAAAGCCTTGGCTAAGTCTAGGTATGCAGTATGCACAGATTTCCCCTTGTCCAGGGCCCTGGTGACTGTCTCGAAGTCCACCAGGTTTAAAAGGCATGATCTCCCTTTGTCAAATCCAAACTGAGTAGGGTCAAGTGTTTGGAGATTACCTATACCTTTGTTGATAAGGTCACATGATGATTCACTCTATGGCCTTGCAGATAAGGCTAGTCAGGCTAATAGATCTGTAGTTCCCAGGGTCAGTGGAAGCACCACCTTTGTGCAAGGGAATAACGGTGGCCATTTTCCTTTCATAGGTTCATAGGTTCATACTAGGCTATCTGCCCTAGGGCATTTATAAGCCTAGCCAGAGTGTGTTTGGCTTTCGCCACCCATTTTAAATTAATTTTGCTATGCCCTTTTTCGAGGTTAGTATACTGTGCCTCTGTCTAACAGTGACACAGAAGTGATACCCGGGGTAAACCTACGATCTCCCATCCACTCATCAAGATTCCTCTTGAAGAGAGTCAATGAGGGACACTGCCTAACCCGGACTGGAATTTTATTCCAGAGTGAAGGGAGCCTCTGGGTTATGAATCTGTCCCTCCAGCATGTCCTATTTATTTCAGTGCTGAGGTTCAAGTTTCTCGAGCGCGTAGCTCGATGGGATTTGGATTTTCTGAGGTGCAGCATGTCCATTAATTCCGGGTTGGACATGGCTTTATACGTCAGGCACAGATCGCCTCTGAGCAGGTGGTATGCCACTGAGTAGAGCTTGAGTTTCTTTAACCGGGCAGCAGATGGCATCTGTTTGAGCCATATGATCCTCTTGATGAGGTACTTTTGGGGTCTTTCCAGTTGCTGCAGGTATCTTGTAAGGCACATCCCAAAAGGGGCATTGTACTCAATTATGGGCCTGATGAGGGATGAGTAAAGAGGCACGATGACCTCCCCTGATCTAGATGTGAATCCCTTCATGATTAGGCAGGCTATATAAAATGTTTTTGTAACCACTTTGGCCACATAGTTGTCAAATGAGAGATTGCTATCAACTTGGGTCCCCAGGTTCCTAATTACTTCTTCTGTACTTAATGGATTACCACCTATGTGGTAATTTGTGGGCACTTTGTTTTTGCCAAAGGGGATGACTATATACTTTTTGGCGTTTAGCTTGAGGCCATGGCTCTGGCACCAGTTGTCTGTTACTATGAGGCCCTTTTGGAGGATGCTTGTGTCGGCTGGAGAGTCGATTATGGTGCCCATTTTGCAGCTGCGATGAAGCCAGTACTTAGACTATGATTGAAAATAGTAAGGAGTGGTTTTGCTAATTCTTGTTGGACCCCATGTAGGACACAGCCTGGGATGTTATCAGGTTCCATAGATGCTGTGATTTTAGGCTTAGAGAGGGCATTTACAACCTGTTCTTTAGAGATACAAGGTAGGTGACAGGGGGTAGAGATGTCATGGAGTATGTGTGCTGGGGACAGAGGAGTGAAGTTTTCACAGAACCTGTTAGCCAACAGGTTAGCTATGTCCATAGGCTCAGTATATGTGGTATCACTAACTATCACTAACTGCCAGTTTAGCAAAAATCTGGGCCTTTCCTTTTAGGCTATGGATGTAAATGAATGCCTTATAGTTGTACTAAATTTAGGAAGCTAATTTGGATTTGTAGTTTGCTTTGGAGGACTTCACAAGAAGTCTTATTTGCTTGTTTAAGCTGAGGAGGGAGTGTTTCCAGTTTAGGGCTCACTCCCTCTTACTCTTAGACAGCAGTTTCTTCCTCTTATTTTAAAGCCTGTTAATGGTAGTTGTCCACCAGGCAGGTTTGCTGTTCCTTGAGGAGCTTGTTTTGGTCCTATCAGCTATGGTCAAATCAATGCAGTTATACAGGTATTTGTATAAAGCATTGATGTAGAACTTGGCATAGTTGCCAGTTCCATCTGAGGGGAGGAAGTGCAGTGAAACTGTTTATACCATCCCATGTTGTTGTTGTTGTTGTGTCTTTCAGCTTTTCCCAGTTAGGGGTTGCCACAGCAGAACTCCGGTCCGCTAATGATTGGCAGTAGATTTTTACGTGCTGAGTTGCTGGCCCTGACGCACAACCTTCAACGAAGGTACGCCCATTCACGCATGTCTCCACACAGAAGATGCTCTAGCTGAGAGTCGAACAGGACAACGTCTTACTGTGAGGCGGCAACGCTACCACAGCACCACCACTGCAGTGAGGTCATAATCTGCTTTGGAGACGTTTTTAGTTTAGTTGCTACTAGGGGAGGGGTCAAGTGTGATAGTTAATTCGAATGAGACTGATTTCTGGTCAGATCTCACCAGAGAAGACCTTACCTCACAGTGGGGGTGCTACAATGCCCCCCCATATTGGTAAGGACCAGATTTAGGATGTTGGTACCCCTAGTGGGATTGTCAGCCAGCTGGTCCAGGGCACTGGAGTTAACAAAGTCAAGGAACATTTGGGCAAGTGAGTTTGAGGATGAGTAATTTACCCAGTCAGTAAATGGGTAGTTAATGTCCCCCAAATCCATGGTGTTAGGATGTATTTTGATAGACTCAAGTAGATCCAAATAGGCAGAGTGGGTGTCCTGATTCATGGAGGGGGTCCTGTAGCTGGCAGTGTCTTGAATAGGTGTCCTACCAACAGTTAATTGCACCTGAAGTATCTCCAGGGAATCATACTGTTTAACCAGTCTGGAGGTGTATTTATCTTTAATGAATATTGATACACTGCCGCCTTTGGTTTTTATGGAAGGAGGTGTAACCTGGTATGGTTGGAGTTCTCTCCAAAGTCTAGAACCAGGTCATTGTGACGGCACAAATGTCTGCGTCTTTCAAGATGAGGACTGTTTCCAGTGAGTGCAGCTTCATGTTGACACTCCTAGCATTTAGCAGCATAAACTTGAGGTTGTTTTTAGATGGAGTGTTTAAGCTGGGAATTTTGCCCTTGAGACACTGCCTAAAAAAGGCACTGTGGGGGTAGCAAGAGCCTTAGCAAGTAGCTGAAATCCCAGGGGTGACAGATGAAGACCATCTCTGGCAAAGCATCGAGGTCTGTCGATCATGTCATCCCAGGCTGATAGATACTGGATCCCCTTAGAATGACACCAGAAGCTAAGCCAATTGTTGAAGTCAGTCATTTTCTGTGTGTAGTGAGCCATTATCCTAGGTGAAGGTAAAATGCTGCTTAAGACTAGAGATATACCTGCCTGAGGTACATAATCCAAGAGCTCAGCCACGTCCCTTTTCATATAGTCCAGAGAGGTATGTCTCGAGTCATTCACACCAGCATGGACTATGATGGAATAACAGTACCTCTTGTTGAGAGACTTTAGTGCATGTGTGATATGGTAGATCCTAGTATCTGACAGACAGCTGACTGTGACCTTTTCCTTATACAGCCTTGTGAGAGGGACATCTGTGTGTCTCACGATGGAATCACCTGTGACTAATATCTTTGGTTTTGTGTTTTGCCATAAGGGTTTGACAAGTGAGACACTGGTGCATAAGCTATTATGTGTATTGTGTTCTGTAGAAGAAGTATTTTGTGTAGCGTGCTTGTGTTTGTGTTTGGGAGGTCCCTCATGTTTAGGTATGTTTCTGGTGAGGACCTCCGCATATGTACAGTGTATATAAAAAGTTTAAACAACCCTGTTAAAATGACAGGTTTTTGTGATATAAAAAAATGAAACCACAATAAATCATTTTAAAACTTTTCCCCACCTTTAATGTAACCTATAACCTGTACAATTCAATTGAAAAACAAACAAATCTGTTAGGAGAAAGTATAAAAAATAAAAAAAACGTACAATAAGCTGGTTGCATAAGTGTGCACACCCTTAAACTAATACTTTGTTGAAGCACCTTTTGATTTAATTACAGCATTCAGTCTTCTTGGGTAGGAGTCTGTCAGCATGGCACATCTTGACTTGGCAATATTTGCCCACTCTTCCTTGTGAAAGCACTCCAAATTTGTCAGATTGTGAGGGTATCTCTTGTGCACAGGCCAAGTCACATGCACTGATGACGCTAAGGCGAAACCTGGTTTGCTGGTGAGGTGACTTGGCCTGTCAGCCATTCAAGTTGGGCTATGCATCTATTCCTGGACTCTCTGTGTTTTTCTTCAAGGATGATGGCTATTTATGCTGGTTTTCATTGAGTAACATATATTTATATATATATATATATATATATATATATATATATATATATATATATATATATAAAAATATGTTACTCAATGAATATATATATATATATATATATATATATATACATATACTGCGGTGGTGGTGCTGCGGTAGCGTTGTCACCTCACAATTAGATGTTGCCTGTTCGATTCTCAGTTAGAGCGTCTTCTGTGTGGCGACATGCGTGAACGGGCGTTCCTTCGTTGAAGGTTGTGTGTTAGGCCCGGCAAGCCAGCACGTAAAAACTCTACTGCCAATCTTTAGCGGACCAGAGTTCTGCTGTGGCGACCCCTAACCGGGAAAAGCTGAAAGACACAAATATATATATATATATATATATATATATATATATATAGTTTACCTTCAAAATAAAGAATGAAGGATGGGCGAACATGGGATGCCGAATTACATTTGGCTGACTCCTGTGTTGTCAAGCCTTCATGTTTGTGAGTCTCCAGTCCAGCGAATGCACTATGTATTTGCACATATTTGGTCGACCTTATTACTAGAGATCATGGTACTGTGCAGATTGAGAAATATACCCTTTTCCCCACTGTAGTGCGATCTCAGAGTTGGAATATATAATCTGCAGGGGGTGTGGGAATGCAGGGGGCTTGCCCCCTGCAAAATCTTTACGTAATGTGATGTGCAGTATAGAACTGCAGTCTACTGATGTCAACAAATCGCATTCACAAGAGGAAGTGTGTTTGTGACATTCTGACCTTTTCAACATATGACATGTGAGTCAGTCTTTTGATTGGAATTTCTTTTGATGTTCGCACATTTGATAGTAAACATATATATATATATATATATATTTATATATATATATATATATTTATATATATATATATATATATATATATATATATATGTATGTATGTATATATATATATATATATATATATATATATATATATATGAGTCTGTGAAATTGTCTGAATAACATAAATATCAACAGTAAAAATATTGATTTAAAAGTACCTAATGTTCAAAATATTGACAGGCAAAAATACCTCAAGGCAAAGTACTGACAGTCAAAAATACCTAAACACAAAATTCCCAACTCCCCCCATGCTAATTATATATACCAACTCCAAAGTCATGCAACAGTGGAGAAAGGGCATATACCCTTTTCTGGTGTAACTTCAGTTTTGTCAATATATTGTAATTAGGGACTTTTGACTTTCAGTATTTTATGTTTAGGTATTTTTCACTGTTGATGTTTTAAACACACTGGATATTTTTGCATCATATATTTTTATTTATGTTGTTTAGGCAGTTGTTGTATAACCATATATACATACATACATACACAAACATTTTAAGGCTTTTTTTAAAAAGGCTTTTATCTTTTATATTGTATGATACTTACCTATGAATCTATACATTCCAAAATAGGAAAGATTTGCTGTTTACTACCAGACCAAATGCCAACAACCTTTACTAGCTAATGGTCCTGACCTGTTGGGCCAAGCTCTTCACCATAGGCCTCTCTTCATTCTTCAGAATTCATGCCTCTGCCATCTCTGCTTTCCTGCTCATGCAACACTCTGTTTTCCCAGGCTATGATGAAACTTCCTCAAGGGCATTCACACCTCTTCCTTCCTGAGACCTCAAGTTCGCATTAGAGAAACTCATTCCGCGCCTTTTAACTGGCAGTATCTGCAGAGAACAACCTTTTATCATGGAAAACTACATTTCTAGTGGCCATTATTTCAGCTAGGATAATCTCAGAGTTACAGGCACCGAAGTGTAAGTAGCCATTTCTCAGATTTCACCCAGACAGACTCAGTCTGAGGACTAACCCCCTTTTATGCCAGAGTTGACTACTGAACTCTCCCTGAATCAAACTGTATATCGCCTTGCTTTTTTTCCAAACCCACAAAGCAAGAGACAAATGTTTGCATTCTTTTGTTGTACACAGACGGCTCAGGTTTTATTTTGGGCAAGACAAATAATTTCAAAAAGTTGGAGCAACCTTTTGTGGCCTTTGCACCTAATAAATTTGGTAAATCAGTTGTCAAAGAGCCTGTGTCTAAGTGGATCTCTATCTGTATTAGCTTTTGCTACAGGCACCATGGTAAAAGGTGCCAAAGCAGATTACAGCTTATTTCTCCAGAGCCACAGCCACTATGGCTTGTTTTATCGGGGGGAGTGCCCACCAAAGAAACACTGGAGGTAGCCATCTGGTCATCATTCCATACATTTACCAAGCATTACAACCTATCTCCTGCTTCTAGAGCCAGAGCTGTGTTCACACCTGTAGTGTTGCAGGGCTTTTGTCCTCTGCTTGACTCCATCTTTCCAGCCATCTGTCTTACAAATGTAACACTTAAGTATAGAAAAGTCATTTTAGAATACTTGAATTAGCATGTAGTTAAATTAATTTCCTCCTAAAAATATGAACATTTATGTTTAGTAGCTTTTATACTTCCCACTACTCATAATATTAAGATAAAGGAAGAAAACCGGTTACGTTTTATCATTTGTATGTGTGTTTTACCCCATATACTTTATATTAAATGAATATACTGATTCTGAGATTACACAACTTCAGCTAAGGAATCATTTAATTTTTGTCTTATTCTGAGACAGCATGACCCTGGAGCTAATGCATTTAAGTACTGTTGATGTGGGTTTGAAGCTCCCATATTGGGAAGTGTGGGGGACCCACCTTCAGCAGATATTTTAATAAATATACTTCATATGCAGTGAATTGACATTCCCTCCGTATTTCTGTCACTTCCTTTTGTCATGTTAAACATACATCCATTTCACAGTTTTTTCAGTAATATTGCATATACTTTGTAGCATAGTGGTTGCTGTCAATTAAGGACAGCTGCATATTTGAGGCTAGTGGGCTGGTTTTTGTGATCTTTGTGTCTGAAGAGAGTCCTTGGAGGACTAAAAAAAGACTAAAGTGTACCATAAAGAAGGCATTCTAGATGGTGTTACGTTTTGGGAAAAGGATCTGATACCCTTTAAATGAGGTGCCATTAGAATGTTTTACTGCCTTTGGAAATGTAAGAAGGGTCTCCAGGTGATCTTTGCCTTTGAGGATATATAACGGTTAAGTGTGGTGGAGCGTAGCTCTGTCTTGGTTTCTGTATGTTCTGGTCATTTACTTTAGGCAGCTGTTGTTTAGCCAGAGTCCTGAGTAAAGGGAACACTGATCAGATTATAAGGAAACACTGCACATTTCTTGAATTGTGTAGAACTTGCAATATGAACATTTACCAAAAAAAAAGAGTTTTTTGACACTACAACATATAAGTTGTGTTTTCATTTTGACTGTTAGTCACTTGACGGCAGTCTTCTTTCAGAACTACCAGAAATGAAAATAAAAAAGCAGTGATATTTCACCAACTTTCATATTTTATAAATATGTTGAATAAAACTGCTTTGTTCTTCAGAACAACATACTACCTTAAATATATTTTATGTTGCATATATTATATGTTAACTTTATAACTGGTTTTGCTTATGGAAAATTTCCCAAATGTAAGACAGGAGTCTATTAATTTTTAGGATGTCAACTCACTGGAAAAGTACTAACATTACTATTCTTACTGAAACTATTTAGGAGCACTTATAATTTGTAAGTATTTTACTTTGAAGTATCTGTTACATGGCAAATCCTTTATGCTAGGTCTGGATTTTACTCCTCGAAAAACATTTGTTAAAGTACAGTTTGCGATTATAAACTTTATTTTGTCATTTCATTATGACAATGTTTCTAGTCACAGTCATAGCTACATGTGAAGATTATGCATGATATTTCTTCATTCCCTGGATAATCCTTTGAATCATACAACATTGTTTTTACCCTGGATGAAGTAATAAATGCCCTTTTCACTCAACTATTATCTTATACAGGTATCATTTTTTGAATGCTTTATTATGGTCCATTAGATGGAAGCTGTTTCAAAAAAATAACTACTGTAATAATACATCCTTTCAATAATCCTGATTTGTATATTTTTTAGTTCCCTGAGGAGGATACCTAGATAAGACTGATGTATGCACCTGGCCATTTGTATTGTACACTATGGCAAGCCACTGCCTTTTACAATATATTCGTAACTGTCCTTGATAGATATTAGGTTATCTACCATATTTTCTTTGATAGATATAAGGTTGCCTAGCATGTTTTCTTTGATAGATGTAAGGTTACCTAGCATGTTTTCTTTGATAGATGTAAGGTTACCTAGCATGATAATGTCACCTAACATGTTTTTGGACTTTGTCACACTTCTTACACCTAAAAGACTATGACATTGCTTGGCATGTTACTCACAATTAAAAAATGACTGTGACATTGGACCTTACCAAGGAATACAGCGCAGTTTGGAGTAAGTTACGTACCACAGTAGTAGATTGTTATAGTAAAGCAACCCTTTTTCCTCCCTGTAAGAAGGAGTATTTATTTTGCTATGATAATTTACTATAAATATGTTTGCCTACAGATGCATTTTGCTTTCCCTAAAGCCAATGAACTTAAACATTAATAAAATGCTGTGAGTACAGCAAAGAGCTCAAAGGGATGAAGACAATTCCTTCCAGTGTGTCTTATTCAATGGAAGTTCCATTCAGTAGTGAGGTACCTACAAAATAGTGGTTTGAGCTACCAACTCTGATCATAGAGAAAATGGACTGCTTACAATCTGAATTCAATCAGATATAATTATTTACTGTTATTGTCACCTTTTCTCCAAGATATACTCTCAGTGTAAGTACCTCATCCAAACTGTACGTACTCTTTGCTAAACCTAATTTGGAAGGATGTTATGAGCACTGTTTGATTCTGGATGGCACTAAGGATGACCATATTTTAGACATATTAAGGCATTTGCTTTAGTGGGCTCCATTCAGAGACCAAGGTGTTTCTACAGACCTCTTGATATAGGCTCAGACCAAGCTATGCCTGCAGAGCAGCCATAAAGCCTATTGCTAAGAATCAGTTATTCTCTGAAAGTGAATGTGATCTACAGAATCATTTGAGGTTTGGGTTATCAGAAGAGCGAGAATATCTTCTATCCCTCCTGATTTTCTTTAACTTCATAGATGATGTGTGTTATCAACACTTTTAAAGTTTATTAGCTACAGTTTTGGTGATGCTTTCATTTAAGACTGCATTTGACCAAGTCTTGTTGTTTGAGACATCCCTTCTTCAACCTGTTGGGAAAAATACATTGTTCTAGTCTTTCATTTGCTTTGTTTCCAAGGATGATGTCAGACTTCACAAAAATGCCAGAAACGTATTTCAGTCTCATTCTTGAAAAATACTTGTATCCATCCATACCTTAATTGATATAATCCTTATTTCAATGTGGATAAGGGTGGATAATATCAGTGAACACAGTGAATTCCTTTTTGCAGGTCAGCTGGTACCCGCACAGGGGCTTTCTTTAGTTTTTCTATAGGGGCACGTTACTTTCAATGTGTTGCTACCTGGTGTCCCATTTGTGCCCAAAATGTATACTAAAGAGCTTCTAGCATTGCTGGCAGAGGCCTTATAGAGGGATGTCCTACCAGCTTAACTAGCTCCTGGTGCACCTTGAAGGGATTCCTGATAAATTTCTCTGTTGGGCAATCCAGTGGTCGCAGACTCTGAGGAAGGAGAAGCTTTCTGTGTGTCTTATCTCAAAGAATTGTATCAGAACAAAACTAGTTACTTTTTAGATCAGGCAGTTCCTGCTCATGAACAGAGCCTAGGAGGTCATAGCCTTGGCAGGCATGGGTAAGGATGCATTGGAAGGTGCAAACTTGGACTGGTCTGCAATGCAACAACAGACTTTGCACTTCTGTTTATGTCATTAACAATATGTGTGGAGCTGCTGTCTGTGATGACGGCTGTGTGTAACATATTGTTGTCACAGAAATTCTTGTGGTGTCATATCCTTGTCATCAGAGTGTAGAAAGGGGATAATTCCCACCAGACTCTTTTTAGGCCTTTTTTTCTGTACATCAGCCTGTCTTGGGTATGGCAATGGACAGTTAGCTAGTGGCTTGGAGGATTCACCTCTGCTTTTTCTTGACTCACTAGTAGTGGAATTATAGGGAGTGGGGGCTCCACTTAAAAAAGTTGGACCTGTGAGTTATACTTGTCACCTTAAAAACTGTGGTAGAGAAGTTAAACTAGACCTCTGATTAATCAACATGGCTGTAGTGGGATACACGTGTGCATAAGTTGGCATGTACTTGTATCACTCTTCAAAGAGGCACCGAGTCTGAGGGTGGGATCTATAGTGGGACATCACCTTAACAGCAGTTCACATCCGTGGCAAAGAGAATATTCTGGTGGACTTCCTGTGCTGCAGCTGCAGTCCTCTTACTAAGCTGAAGGTTCAAGAATTCTGGGAGTTGGGGACCTTAGAGATTGATCTGCACACCCCATTGGAAGATGTGTACCTTCCTGTATTCTTCTTGGTTCAACTGATAAAAGGGGAGTCAGTGGTGTACATGTTTTCCCTCAATTGTAGTCAATAAGCTTACATAGTTTTCCACTCTTCCTTCTCATTCCATACTCCCTTGCAAAATTCAGGGAAAAATACTGGAAGTAATTCTTGTTGTGTTATGCTAGCCAGTAGGAATATAGTTTCAGGTCTTCAGGTTCTTGACAGTGCAGGAAGCTGTCCATTTCAAAGGGTATCCCTCTCATTTGGAGTAACACTTGGTTCCATCTTAGAGTTCAGTGCCTCATGTGGGTACCCCTGTCCTACTAGATCTCCTTTCAGGGATACCTGCAATGTTTTAAGCCACAAGGATACATTCCACTCATCAGATCTATTCTTCTAAGTGGAACAGATTACCCATCTATGCACAAAAGTGTCTAGTACCACCTCAGTCATTAAAATTTAACATTGCTAAATCACTTTGCCTACGTCTAACACAGTCAGCTGTATGAAGTTGATCACCAGTTGTCAGATGGACAGCAGCGCTTTACTGGAGATAGGACAGGCAGTGGTGATGTAGAATTTATGAAAACAACACTGGCAACACAGCTCGTCAGGCACAAAGATACAGTAAGTACAAGTAAACTTGTTAAAACACTTGCATTTAAAAGACATTTCATACAAAAACACTAAACCATTTACTCTTTTTTTGTAAGTAGAATTATGGTAGAAAGACTGTGATAAACCACTTTTGATTAACTTGCTGCTGGTATCTCATGTTATGTGAAAGTATTCAGCCTACAAAAATAAGTTACTGCACCATTGTCATCTCAAACCGCATGGGTAGAGAAGTGATATATTTTGTCAAAATCACATCCAGTACTAGCACATAGATTCTTAAGTAAAAAATTGCATTATATTTAATTTTTTGCAGTGGAGTGCCACCTGATTCTGCAAAAGATGGTGTTGTAGAAGCAGACATGGAAGTCCAGCCTTTCAGTTCAGATGCTTCAATATTCAAACAAAAGGTAAAAAAATGTAGTCACATTGTTAAACGCAGCTGTTTGGTTTTCTTGATTATTAAAAACTCATGGATTAATGTGTGATTAATTGTATTTAAGAGTGACTCTTTTTCTGTTAAGGGGATACTATGACATACAGATCATAAGCATGAAGCTTGAGTAATCTATATGAAATTATAGTTAAATTTGTTGAATATTACATAGTGCATATTCAGCCTTACAAATTTTAGACTGTCTGATCTCTTCGCTGCATGTTTATTTCATTGAACTATCTTTAATGTACTGGCTTACTAATTATTATCATATTCTGTTGTGAGTGTTCTTAATCAGAAAAGTCACTTGGAAAGAAGAAATATATCCATATATACTTATACATATACTCACACCCACAAACACATACACAAACGTGTTTGTGTGTGTGTGCGCGCGCGTATATGCTGCCATATTTATACACACACACACACACACACACACACATGCATATATATTTATGTTTATATCACAAAATATCTAAAACTAAAAATATCAGCAACAAAAAAAACACTGAATCCAGAAATACTGAAAATTCATTATATTGAATCACAAAATATGGAATAATTCTATGCAACTACAAACACCCTATATCATACACCCAACTTCAAAACTGAGATCAAACATCATCTTGGTAGCGAGACTGATAACTCTCTCTCTCTCTCTCTATATATATATATATATATATATATATATATATATATATATATATATATATTATATATATATATATATATATATATATATATATATTTGGTTATGGTTGGACTTCTGACTTTGAGACAGGCATGATGGTGTGAGCATCTTGGCAGGGCAACTAGATAAGATCTCTGAGTCACAGCTGCTTGATCTAGGGCTAATTTTTTATCTGTTTATTTATTTGTTTATTAGTTTATTTATGTATTTGTTGATAGGGTAGGTCACTGCAGAGGAATAGCTGGCTAAACTAGTGCCCTGTGCCGGTCCTTCGAACTTGTGTCCCACTCCCTCAGATCTTCAGGTGAATAGCAAAAAACAACAGCAGAAAGCCAATTGGCTTTTCGGCAGCATAGAAGCCAATCCACTTGTGCCCCCACCCCCAGATCTTTAAGTGAAGAGAAAAAAAAGTCTTTGGATTATCACTTATCACCTCCCAACTATCACAAAAAAGACAGAAACAAAAAGTCTTTGGATTAGTACAGTAAACTGGCCAGATCCATGCCCCCAGCTCTCACCAGAAGAGCAAAAAAGAAAAACATCTGTGTCTTACTGTGTGATTGGCTACCTGCAGTACAGCAGGTAATTCACAGCCCAGCTTTTTAAATGAAGAGCAAAAAAAAAATGCTGAGCCTAAATGCCTTTCTGTAGTGACATTTTGGTACAGAAAAGAGCTCTCAATTGTGCCCCCCTAACACTATGCACCCGGGCAATTTCCCTCTTCTCCCACTCTTTTTACCCTACTGGGCCATTTCAGGCTCTGCACAGGGGTTATAAGCCAGAGAGAAATTAAACAAAAACAAAAAGTAAAGATAAGGAAACAAAAATAAATTACTGGTCAGTAAAAAATTATAAGCTGATCCATTTTCCAAGCATAATATTTTGATATCTTCATAGTTACCTGTGTACAAATTAATCCATTATTTTTTACTAAATGTTCAAAAGAGCTGCTTAATTGAAATTGGGAGAGATTTTTATTTGCACTGCAGTTGTCTGACATTGCTTGTATGCATTTCATTATACACATGAGCAGTTAAACTCAAATTAAAATTTCTGATTCTTACAAATATATTACTAAATTATTAAATATATGTTCACCTCCTGTACCATTATTTACCAGCGACTATGTGCCAGTGGTCATTTTCTTTGATTCCCACAAACGACATCTAACACTAAAATTTCTAGTATTTTATTGAGTATTTTTGGAGTATAACATGTTGCAATCATACCTCTTAACTTCTTTGTACAAGAATTCTGTGCAAATACAAAGATAATGGAGAGGAAGAGACAAAAACTGAACAATAAGCACAATTATACATATATACTTATTGAATATTGCTGTTATAAACCTGTAAAGTTAATAGCATGTTTTATATTGGCATGCATTTTGTGAAATGTTTGAAGTGTGAAACTCAAATGTCTGTCATTATGTAATTACTTCAGCCCTCACTGTTTTACCAGAAGTCCACATATTTTGTGAGGAACAAACCAGAAATGTGAGCCAGAAATCTCAACATTCTGTGAATCTCTGGACGATTGAGAACTATGGTTGCTGTTAATGCTGTGTTGTGTGTTAGTTTTACAATTTTTAGTTTACTAACAAAGTGGGCTTCTGATAGCTCTCTGCTACCATCTTAGTTCTAATTCTACACTATCATTTACTTAAGGAGGACACAGAACTGGATTCCAGTTATTTTGTGTCTGAGAGCCTAACTGTACACAAAAATCTGATATATTGATTTACAGTTCTTCTAGCCAATGATGTAGTCTTTAAGCACTGCTGTTGTGAGACATTGTTTCACTTATGTAATACTTTTTATGATATGGTGTTTGAAAAGTAAAGGTACCCCCACTGCTGCATCCCTAGTAAGATGAGATGTGGCCACCCGTGAAGAATATGGTAGGAGGTCACATTTACCAGTCCAAATTACCTGGCTTCACTGTTAATGCTACCTCCACTTTTGGGTTTACTTCCAGAAGTGGGTGTATTTGTGGCTGTATCTTTTTAGACACTTTTGTACTATAGGGGGAACTGCCAGTAATTCTAGAAGACAGCATTTTGTGCTTCTTAGTTCTGTCTCCTTTATGCCAATTGTCAAGGAAAAAGTAGTCTTTCCCATAACATGAACATACTATCGTTAATGTATACCAAGTAAATAATTACAGAGCCTGTTTGTTTATTTCACAAGTTCTTTAGATGGTATCCACTGTATGTTTAATAAGTCACACCTAAACTTAGAGCCTGCATAAGTATACATTTTAACTCTGTGGTGAGAAAGACCAGCTGTTCATGGCACACATCAATGTTGCATCTGCTGACAGCGGATCAACAGTGTTGGTGCAGGCTTTTGAGTGAACTACATGCCTGACATGCAGTTGCTACTAGCTGGTTACAAAGAATTCTGTTATAGGGTTTCTGGATCATTCCATCAGATGTAATGTTGCTTCCAGTGCTATAGCCAGAGATACTGCAGTCCACTAAACTAGGTTCCACTCTTTTAAATATAAATGTGCAAGCTGAGGATATGTGCATTGTTGCCAACTCTTGGAAAACTGTAGAAATCTACTCTCATTCCTAATCTGTCTAAATTGTACACTTGAAATATTGTTCCAGTGTGACATCTGAATAATATCCCACCAGACTGTCACCAGTATGTGACATCCCCCACTTAAACCTGGGTCAGTAATTAAGGAGCCTCAATCCACACTACTGACTCCAGTGTGTGAGTGTCACGGAAAGCACAAAGGCACAGAGCACACACCATTTCCTGGGACTGGACAATATACCTCTGTCCACCCCAAATGTAATCCCTTATCATACACTTCAGAGCAGTGTGTTCCATTTTAAGAACTCTGACTCACTCACACTCAAAATAAATTCAAATTTCACACAGTCTAACACTTATGGGAAGCCTGACACAGATTTCCAGCTATGTTTCCTCCCAGTACAAGTGGTAAACACTGCCACCAGAGTCAGACAGGTCTACACACCCTTCAAATGGTGATCAGTTATTAAAAAATAGAATATCAAAATAAATGATAGCTATGACCAGAAGCAGCCAGGCATTCGAGGTGATCTGGGGAGTATCAAACTTCACCAAACTTCACCATCCATACACCTGTTTAAGTACTATTCAATCACAATTAATTTACATACATAATTGATGGCAATGAATAAAATTTAAAGACATACCATAAAAATTACTGAAAACTATATATAGTATATATAGAATTCCTGGAAATGAATTCATAATTTTTATTGTGATATCACATATTCAAATGATATAGTTATATTAGTGTTAAACATATACTTGAGAAGTATTTATTTAGGATGTTTTAAGAGTTCATATGTACTATATATAGTTTTCAGTAATTTTTTATGGTATGTCTTTAAATTTTATTCATTGCCATCAATTATGTATGTAAATTAATTGTGATTGAATAGTACTTAAACAGGTGTATGGATGGTGAAGTTGTTTCTGAGGAAGTTCACAGAAGATTAAAGTGAATGAAAGCGCTAAAAACAACTTGTGGAGTCTCATAATTTGCTGCTGGGTTTAAGCTGACTTCGTTTTTCCAGAGTTACTTGGTTGCAGTGTCTTTCTGTTCTTTGAAATTTTCAAAAGACACCAGAATTCAGTCATCAGAAATATAGAATTAAACTGTAGGATAGAAGTCCATCATCTTAGAAAATCTCTATCTAAATAACTAAACTGTCCTAATCTAACTGGAGAATACTGTTCTTGATATGCTCTAAAAACATAACAGCAAGGCAAAGGCAGGCTTACAGTTTTTGGTGAGTCCTTTTTCTTGGGTATCCTCTACACAGCGCTTCAACTGACTTCAGCAGTCTCTTTTATAGTCCAAGTTAACAGTCTCAGCTGTCTTATTTTATCATTAACAGTCAACTGTTTGAAAAAAGGTCTTCTTCCTGTCAGTCATCTGTTCAAATAATCACATAGCAACCAGAAACATTGTAATGAAAATCACCTACTGATCAGCTGATTTTCCACAGACATTTTGTACTTTAGAAACTCCTTCACAAACATGTGCAATTAGAAATACACTGACTGATTCTTTAAACATTTTATATAAACAGGGAAATACGCAACATTTTAAAAACTTATTTACATTTTCAGTATTAGACGTGCTGGCATACAGTACAAGTTAATCTGAAAATATACACAAATCTCCTGCCAGACATGCTAACATAGATGACAGTGTTTTCATTTTCTTCACATCCAGTTTAAACATTTGTGGTAGAACATGGGCAGATGGTTTTTATTTACCACTCCAAGAATGACTGCACGTCAGTAGTAAATATGTCATTTATTAAATTCTGTAACAACTTCATAGTGTTGCTTCCAGAACACAGTATTGTTTCTCTTATTTTCTCACTCAAAAAAATTAATTTGAAGCCATGAGTCTGATATCAGTCTTTTCTTACACAGTACCAAATGTTGGCTAAAAGCTGAAGGTACACAGTCCTTTGTATTTCTAGTAATAACTAAAAAAAGACTAGAATCTGTGCTGGTATATGTTTATTGTTAGACTGGCCTTATTTAAGAAGCATTAGACAGCGGGTGACTAGTAATATCACAAATTGTCATTATGATAGATTTGTAGCACCGGCAAGTAATATTAATGTGGCTTTTGCCTCTTTGGCCAGGGTTTCATTTCCGAAACATTAATTTTGGTTGATTAGTTGTACACGCACTTTGCTTGCAAGTTATTTAAAGGGCAAGCATAACAAAATGAAGAATAAAAATTGTCTTTTATCTTATCTTAATGTTAGCTACAGTGGTGATGTCTGTGCATCATACTGAGTGGCTATTATTTCCTAATGTGTTATAGCTTAAAATGTCCTGATGGAGGTTACTGTTTCACTGTATGTATACAATTAAGTACACATGCTCAATGTAATATGCATCCAGCAGTAGCTTCTACTCATCACACTGTGACTTGAGAAGGCACAAGACATGCATGCCCTTTAAAGGCTACATCAGTATTATTACTGCATATGTATGCTTTCACATGATAGAACTATGGTGTGTGATTTTATTTTACAGCTATTTCATTTGCCTTACAGATGTAATTTTGTTGGGACACAGAGTAGTCTTTATTTAGAATAGTTACTACAGTAAAATTTACTAAAAATAGTGAGATTTTTTCTTATTGTCTTTGGCAAGAAAGGCAGTTTTGTATTTAGCAAAGGCATTGTTTGATTTTTTTTTGCATTGGCCAGATCTTGTACAGCATTTTCGCTTGTATCTGAATGTTAAGCTTGAAAGAATAGCTTATGTAGTGGTTTTGCTCGAGCTGTAACTCCAAGTTGCATTTCCAAGCTGTGGTATTAGAGTCAATCACCTGGGGCCTGGTATCAAACATGAGGAGATTTACAGCTTTCACTACTTAGATTTAATGCATTTTACTTAATCCTTTATCTTAAATTAGTGATTTTCCTAAGACTGGAAAAGTTTAAAATGTAACTACTCCTCCTAGCCTGCATGATATCACAGTTAATGTAACTGATATAAAAAAAAAATAATGCGGATTTCAAAATAAATGAGAATGGCATATATACATCTTTAGGTGGAAATCAGCATGAAAGCTACTTAAATTACATTTTCTTTGCATGTAATATTCTTGGGCTGGATTAAAGTGAAGGAGAAGCTCTTTGTGATGAGAACACTTTATATTTGGATTGAGTGGTCCTTTATTCAGCTCAGAGTTTTGAGATATTCTTCAAACTGGTGTTATTATATAGTAAATGTTATATGATAAAGAAAAACTGCTAATTTAATAATTAGGCAGATTTATCTTTGGATCTTTGCAGCGTAGCAACCAGTGATTTGTTCCAGAACAGCAGCTGTGAAGCAGAAGTGAGGGCAATGTGGTAGAAGGATACCCAGACAATCACAATAATAGTAAGATTAACAGGACTAATAAAAATAATTTACAATCTTACTTAAATATGCTACCAGTACATGTAACCTCATGTTAGCAGAAGCAGGCATTGTGCATTACAGGCATTGTGAAGAGCAGTGTTGTCTAATGTCAATGACTAAAGAAATACTAATTTCATGAACTCTAATTGTACCCAGATTTAGGAATGGGGTCCATTTATTTCATGGTATTAAAAACTCAAAAAAATATGGAGAAATTAAAAAGTATGTTTCGATTTGTCTGGTAATATTGACATTTAGTCGTGGTCCAATTTTACTCAACTATTTTGACAACTTTTTAAAACTTTTGGAGTCATGAAAATATCTGTAACATTTTATAATGTTCTGCTACTGTCTAGGAGTCATCACTGGATTCTACTTCAGATGACCGAGATGGACTAAGTAACAAACCACTGGATTATGGGAAACGTATATTTGAGGACACTACAGAATCACTAGAATATGATAAAGAAGTGTCAGCAGTCAGTCCCCAACGGGAAGACAAAGAAGCTTCCCTTAAAGATATATCAGAAAGGTAGATCTTTTCATTTCTATTTCTGATGGTATTCATTCTAGTTGATGAAGTGCAATTCATTGATCATAAACAATTCCCAATGATGTGCATGCTGTGTGTGTGTACAAGTGGATGTATGTTTTTTCCCTGTAATTGACTGAAGTGCTATTCAGGATTAGTTTCTTTGCTTTGTACACATGAAGTGTTTTTTAACACCTTTATTAAATTTACGCATTTTGAATAATATCATGGTTACACATACATCAGTAGAAAGGAAACAAACTGTTGTCAATATTCCATTATTTATTATACATAAATGTGTTTTTTTAACGGTTGTCATTCACACCAACATTACTTAAGTTGTACAAGTCCTGCTTTCCTTATATTTCATTCCTCCTCCTGAGAAGTATTCTGCATGTAATTTACTCATTCCTTTTCTAAAGATCCCACCTCCAATTATTTTACATCATTTACAATATTTAGTACTTCAGTCATGGTTGGTTTACATTTTGATTTCCATATAAATGTCCTTTGCATATTTTCTTTCCATTCTTTCTCTTCTAAATATTTTCTAATCTCTTCTGATATATATCCTTGTAGTTATTGTGCTTCATTTTATATCCCCTTTTAATTATTTTTGTAACACCAGCTTCTGTTCTAGACACAGCTAAAAACTCAGTAACTCTGCACTTCCCTATTACTTTCTTTTTGCCTATACTCTTTTATCAATCCCTGGTAAGGAAGGCAGTTTCTAATCTGCAGTCCAAACGTTTGCTTGGCCATATCCCACTTTATTACATTTCTTTCACTAGTTATTTATTCCTAATGTCTTGGTTGCTTTGGCAAGTTTCTCCATTAAATTCCAGCCCCATTTAGGTTCTATGTCTCTACTTGCAGTCATCCTCTTCTTCAGCACCTTTCCACACAATGATAAGGTCATCAGTAAATCTTTTGTAAAAAGTAACACTCTCAAACAATGAATGGGGTTTGAACTACCTCTGTTCCCACCAAGACATCATGAGGTTGGTAAAAACTGGAGTTACCCTTGCCCCCCTGATTTCTGTTTGCAATGTACACCCAAGAAGGTGAAGAAATTGTTGTCCAGGACTATTTCCAACAGTGCGCAAATAGTGTTGACAAAGATGTTCTCAAACTTAGTGAAACTACTAAGGTACTTCCTGACAAACTCAGTGCCGGATTCTTGTTCAATACAATGACAACCTTATCATTGCATAAAAAGGTACTCAAGAAGAATTTCAACAGCTATTGGTCTGATTTAATTCCAGTATTTCCTTTTTAAAGTTCACTACAAGTGGCTTTGGGAAAACCAGTAATTTTTTGGACATGACTTTGTTCACTAGCCCAGTGAATCGCAGACTTGAGAGTAAGATCTACAGTCAAGAAACATTCATGAATTTTAATATTAATTTTACTTTCTTCACCAAGCTTTCCTACTAATGAATCACTACCTTAAAATGATAGCATTGTATATCCTCGCCTTACTGATCTTATCACTAAGCACATGTTTAACTTTTTACCAAACTCTTCTGAATAATTCAAACCACTCCCATCCCACTTCAAGTGACTACCCACTCAAAGTTTGGCATAAAAGAATTATTATATCCCCCCACATCTATAATATTTCACCAACTCAACAATTCAACTTTACTATAATCTCATACCAAAACAACCCCCACATCTCCCTAAAATATGACAAATACACAGGCATAATGATTAGAACCATATTAGACATTGTCCAACAAACAATGAACCTCAAAGGAAACTAAATAACTAAACAAACAGCCGGCAAGGCAAACAGATGGAAGAAATCAGACACCAAATTAGCACTTTTGTTCTTTTTAATGAAACAGAACTTCATCAGAAATATTCAAACCACACTATCACACATTTAAATAAGAACAAAAAAAAAATCATGTGACATCAAACATCCAATGAACATCACACATCAATTGAAAACACTGAATAAGTAAAAACTAAATGGAAATAAAACATCTGTAGTAAGCCAACGTTAATGAGACCCATAAGCAATGTTTATATGTAAATATATATATATATATATATATATATATATATATATATATATATATATATATATATATACAAATGCATACTTAAATACGATCTAAAAACGCAATCTATATAAAATAAAGCTAACTATAATTTCTGTAGCTGCAAAACGCATTTGATGTTAATGGTCTTGTTGAGACCAGGTGCTTGGTCAGCCATTAAAATAATTTGCCACAAGCTTTCTCGACATTCAAGTAAAGTTTTATAGTCACCACTAAACATGTCTGAGTCTACCTTTTCCAAGACAAAAAAATGACATTTTTTTAAGTTGTTGCACCCAACAGCATGTCTGGCAAGGGCATTGGATAAATTCCTCTTCTTAATGGCTAAAACATTTTCATAAATCCTTTTGCTTGAAGTTTTGATCATCTTCCCCACATAAAATTATCACAAGAATTACAAAATGCAGAATAAACAACATTTACAGTACTGTAAGTACAATGATCTCTAGCCCAAATAATTTTGTTAACATGTTTAAACTCCATGGATGAAGAATTACTGATACATGTACATTGTCATTGTATCTAAACTTATTCTGATTAGTGATATTTACCCTAACTCAGGCCCCAACAATCTAGACAGTATACCCTTCCAACCCTGCAGCCATACCTAATCACATACCAGATTTCTTATGAAATCATCAGCCCTCTTAATGTTAAACATTAACATCAGAAGTGTAACAAACAAAATCCGTGAACTACATGCTGCTGTTTCCATGTATTCCCCAGATATTGCTGTAATCACAGAAACTTCACTAAAACCTGATACATTTCACACTGAGCTAATCGAAGGAAGGACACTGAGCAAACTCGGATCTATAATATATAACATTAAGTATCCTGTTTTTTTGCTTATTTTGTTCGAGTTATTTATAGCACTTTGCGCACTGTATATTTTTTTAGCTAGTTTCACTGTGTGTGAGGTATTAACTGGAAACTGTCCACTTTTATTAAGCATCTGTTGGGTTGTTTGTTTCTGATAACTTGTTTGCAAACGCTTTCTCTAGAGGCTCCTTTAGCTGTTTAAAACTTTCATTTAAAGGCTCACTGCTGCTTTTCTGCTGTGAGAAACATTTCTGCAGTTTGTTTCTCACTCCCCCGCCCTATTGGTATGTTGTTCTTATAGTTGGTGGCTTTGCAGTTGCTCGCCCCTACTGTAAATTTGATTTGGGACCATCCTCCCAGTCTAGTGTCATTACTTCATTCTACCTAATACAGGGAGAACATTTGAGAAGGCCAATCAGCTTAGTTTCTGCTACTCGTTTCTCTTTTGTCACTAAAAAAAAAAAAAATTTCTAAGCTTGTTTCCTGCCTTTCCTGTAGGTAGTCCAGTCTGGATATAGATTTGCTGTGTCCAGGATTGTTTGTAGGCTTCTAAGCCATCAAGCCTTTCTGTCTTGGAGGGAAGCCTTCTAGCTTAATTTTGTTTCTTAGAACTAGCCAGTTTTTTGTTTCAGCACTCAAGTCTGTTTCTTTGAGCTTAGCACTTGTTCAGAACTTATTGTAAGCACTAGATAAGCTACAAATTACTACAGCACTCAACTTTCCTCACTGTCTAGAGGAAAACAGTTTCTAGTACTTAACAAATAAGTACCTATCCAGGCATGTCTAAGGGTCAGCTCCCGATGTTTTCTCCTGTCTACCTGATGAATCTGGGCATCTTGGGGCAATGCAGTAATTGCCTCATGTACATAGACAACCCTCTCCTCCTACCACCCAACACTACAACCTGTGAGAGATGCACTTATATAGCCAAACTGGAAGCAAAGCTCTCTTCACCTAAGACTGAACTAGACAGTCAAGAGGAGAAGGTAAACACTTGCATCACACCACACTCAGCACATACTCCCCCAAAACCTACACCACCAAAACACACACATAGAAACACAAAACACACACCTACATTCGCGGAGGCTCTCAGTAAAAACCTGCCCAAGCAACAGGGACCTCCAAAGCAGAAACACAAGCAACCTCCACCCCCCAACACAACCCAAATGACACATAGCCCACAAACTCAGTGTGCCACTCAACCACAGCCCATAAGGCATAACAACGTACCCAGCACTCTAGTCATAGATGACTCTATAGTCAGGCACACTGATGTTCCACTCACCAGGCTAAACAAGGAGAAAGTTACTATCAGCTGCCTGTCGGGTGCCAGGATCTGCCACATAACGCATGCACTCAGGTCACTCCACAACAAGTACAAATATGACTCTGTCATTGTCCATGTTGATGTGAATGACCTGAGACGTACCTCCTTGGACTACATGAAAAGGGACATGGAGGAGCTGTCTGATCTTGTAGCCCAGGTAGGTATGACCCTAGCCGTGAGTAGCATCCTGCCATCACCCAGAATGATACCACAGTACAAGGACAAAATGATTGACTTCAACAATTGGCTAAGCTTCTGGTGTCATTCTAAGGGGATCCAGTATCTGTCTGCCTGGGATGACATGATCGACAAACCACAATGCTTTGCCAGAGATGGCCTGCACCTGTCGCCCCTGGGATTCCAGATACTGGCTAAGGCTCTAGCCACCCCTATAGTGCCTTTTTTAGACAAGGTTCAAATGACAAATTCACCACCCTAACAGGTACAGGCAAGAAGAATCTAAGGGTATTGCTACTCAATACTAGAAGTCTAAACCTCAAAATACACTCACTCGAGGCACTCCTTAAAATGGAGAGCATCGACATCTGTGCAGTGACAGAGACCTGGTTCAAGGCTCCAGAGAGTACCCCCTGCATTACCAGGCTATAATTCATACCACACCTTTCGGCCACCTAACCTGGACCAAAACACTAAAGGCAGAGGCGTGTCCATATTCATTAAGGATATCCACACCTCCAGGCTAGTTGCTCAGCATAATGCATCCAAGATTATCCAAGTGCAACTAACTCTGGGCAAGACCGCAATCCAAATTGTAGCTTGCTAAAGATCCCCCACCATGACCCAGGATTCCCACTCCTCATTTCTTGATACACTGGAAAATATTAGGGTACAACCTAACACCCTAATAATGGACGATTTCAACTACCCTACCATTAACTGGGAAAACTACTCATGTACCAGTACTCTTGTGCTCAACGTTTTCTGGAATTCATAAATTCCAATGCCATGGATCAACTTATACACACCCCCACCAGGGGCAGCAATATCCTAGACCTGGTTATTACCAACATGGGCAACCGGTGCTCCACACCTGAGGTCACTTCCTCGTTGGTCAGATCCGACCACAAGCTAATCAACCTAGACATCCATATCCCTCCCCCACCCCCCATTAGGGAAACCACAGTAAAAAAATTTCTCCAAAGCCAACTTCACAGTTCTTAAAACAGAAGTGGCAAACTTCACGACACCCATGCTGATGGACAATAGAGGTATGACTGCTGAATCCTACACAAATACACTTTATAAGCACTTACACGAGTGCATGGATCATGCAATCCCTAACACAGCCAAGATGCTATCCTGCAAAAAAAAGGAAGCCAATCTGGTGGTCCCCTGCCATAAACAAACTCTACAACAGAAGAAAGAAACTGTTGCAAAAAAGAGTAAAATCCCATGATTGGAGAAACTCCCTGGTCAGCCTCAGTAAGAAGCTGAGATCCCTCATAAATTCTCCAAAGCTAGTTATGAAAACAAAATCGCCACTGACTCTAAGGACAACCACAAAGCATTCTATAGCTAGGTCAAGAATCTCAATGGCAACACTCTGATCTGCTCTAAGTTACAGAACAATGGCACTAAATATACAGAACCAACTGATATTGCCAACATCCTGGCAGATAGGTCCAATGCTAACTTTACCCCCCTGTCATTCCCTAAAGGACCTATCTCTATAACAGAAGAATGCAAAGTTTCTGTAATCACGGCTGCACAGGTAAAAAACACACTATCCAAAGCCAAGAACACAGCATCCATGGGACCTGACAACATCCCAGGCTGTGTTCTACATGAACTACAAAACGAACTGGCTCTCCACCTAAGTACCATGTTCAATCATAGCCTCACCTCAGGCTATGTGCCCAATGAGTGGCGCACAGTGACAGTTATCCCACTCCACAAAGGGGGAGCCACCACAGACCCCAGAAATTACCGCCCCATTAGCCTAATGAGCCTGGTCTGCAAGGCTATGGAATGTATCATCATGGAACTTATAAACAATGACATTGGTAATCTCCAAACTCTGGACCCCACCCAGTTCGGGTTTGTAAAAGGCCGATCATGTCTCCTAAACCTGATAGACTTCTTTGAAGCAGTCACCAAAGCCGTAGATGAGGGTAAGGTGGTTCACACAGCCTATCTAGATCTCACCAAGGCTTTTGACACCATTCCCCACTCTGGAATTATAGATAAACTCACTAAACTAGGTAATATCCCTATGTCACAAGATGGGTTGCCAACTGGCTCACTGACAGAACCAACACTGTGAAAGTAGCAGACTCCAAATCCAACTTCAGACCAGTGACAAGTGGAGTACCACAGGGTTCAGTCCTGGGTCCTCTCCTGTTTGGTATCTACTTCTCTGAAGTACAGGCCAACACAGAAGGTCTTTGGCTAATGAAGTTCGCAGATGACTGCAATCTAGGAGCCATAATCAAAAGTCCAAAAGATACAGACATCCTACAAAAGGGCCTCGCTGAGACAGATGCCTGGTGTCAAAGCCATGGCCTCAAGCTCAATGCCAAAAAGTGCATCGTAATCCCTTTTGGTAAAAACTCTGTACCCATAAACTACCACATAGGCGGTAGTCTACTTAACACCAAAAGTGTGATAAGAGACCTTGGGACACAGGTGGACAGTAGTCTCTCCTTTGATAATCACATTGCCACAGTAGTCAGGAAATCCTTCTACGTGGCACACCTCATCACAAAAGGTTTCTCATTCAAGAAAAAAGAGGTCATTGTTCCCCTCATCACTCATTAGACCCATTATAGAGTACAATGCCACTTTTGGTGTGTACCTCACAAGACATCTACAACAACTGGAAAGGCCACAGAAATACCTCACAAAGAGGATTACCAGCCTCAAACAGATGCCCTACGCAGACCGTCTAAAAAAACTGCAGCTTTACTCCGTCACATATCACCTACTCAGAGGCGATTTCTGCCTAACACACAAAGCTATGTCAAACCCAAAGCTTTTAGACATGCTCCACTTAAAGAAATCCCAATCCATATGAGCTACACGCTGTAGGGACCTAAACCTTGTCACCACAATAAACAGAACATGCTGGAAGGATAGATTCCTGTCCCAGAGACTTCCCATACTCTGGAACAAACTACCTATCTATATCAAACAAAGCTCCTCATTAGCACTCTTCAAGAAAAATCTTGATGATTGGATGGAGATAGGAAATTCACCCTGGGGATCATTTCTGTGGCTCTGCTCGAAAGTGGCACAGGAAAATAATTTTTCTTGGGTGGCAAAAGCCAGGGTACCTTTGGCTAGGCTTATATAGGCCCTAGGGCCAATAGCCTAGTACCTACCTATGAACCTATGAACATCCAACAGCAAAATTCTACCCCCAGGATATAATATAATAAGGCAAGTCAGAATGGCCAAAAGGGGTGGAGGAATAGCTATTCTATTTAAAAATAACATCATCCTTATAGAACTTAGCATCCCAAATTGTAATAATGCAGAAATCATTTTTGCACAACTAAAACTTAATGCTAAAAGGCATATAAATATTTTAGGATCCTATATCGCTCTAGGTCAGAACATCTCCACATTAGAGAATATTATGGATTGGTCATCCAAAGCACTGCCCCAAGAGACAATAATCTTGGGTGACTTTAACATTGACTGGCTCACCTATAATTCAGATAATCCCACCAACCACATCAACATCTATGGCTTCACCCAAACTATTCAAGTCCCTACCCGGATAGATAAATCATTTAATAGACAGTCCACCTTAGACTGGATATTAATAAATAGACTCGACCTTTCATTTCATTCTGGCTCTCTTCCAGATTCCCTTAGTGATCACCTTCCCACCTACTTAATTAGGCACAGAGTAAACCCTTCTAAGCTTGCCACTTTCCATCCTATCTGAAAGAAAACCAACTTTAACCACCAAAAAGTCATAGACACTCTAAAACTTTGCATTTGGGTTCCACTTAAACATCTTCCCCTAGAAGATGCTGTGAAATATTTTAATTCCATCTTTCTGAACATACTAAACAAACTAGTCCCACAAGGACTGTTAGAACAAAATCCAAATTTGCTGCATGGCTAACAAAAGAAATTAGAGTATTCCTAAGAAATAGAGATAAAACTTGGAGTAAATGGCACATTACTAAATCTCAGACAAACAGGGATATCAGGAACTCAGAAACAAGGCAAAACAATCTAATTAAACAGGACAAAACAGATGATTTCTTTATTATCCAAAACAAACACCATAGCAACCCATAAAAATTCTGGAGAGCAGTTAAAAACATCCTCCTACCAGGCAATGCTAGCAAACCCACCATATCTTCCACTAACAACCTAGACAGTATAGCCACTCAATTCAATAAAAATGTCACCGAAATTCTCCAAGTACACCTTCACTACCAGTCCTATTAATCCTACTTTTGATAAAAAATAGCAACTCCTTCTCCTTATGTATGTAGCAACACAACAAAAAAATTACTAAAAAAAACTGAAACCCACTACCTAGCTGCGGATAGACTTCCTGCAGAATATCTTAGAATTGCAGCTGCTGCCATATTCATCCCTATATCTATCCTCATTAACCATTCCATTACTGAACAACTAGATCCATCAATTTGAAAAATTTCATAAATTTTCCCTTTACACAAAGGCGGTAAGTCAACAGAATTATCCAATTATCGACCAGTTGCTGCACTGTGGCCCACATTCAAGATACTGGAAAGATGCATACGCACACAAATTATGGACTTCCTACTTACTAACAAATTACTATCCAACACCCAACATGGGTTCCGACCCTTCCACAGCACCATCTCTGCCATTATGACATTCATTGACATAGTCAACCACCGTAGAAATGATGGCAAATTTCTCTCTTCTGTTTTTATTGACCTTTGTAAGGCTTTCAATATGTTCTCTCACAGCAAGCTCTTAAATGTACTAACCGAACTCAAGCCAGTCTACTGTGTCTTGGTTCAAAGACTATCTAGCAGGCCATGGCAATAAACTCTTTCTTCTCTACTACCCATCACCTTAGGAGTTCCCCAAGGTTCTACCCTTGGCACCCTCCTATTTACTCTCTTTACTAACAATCTCCATACCTCAGCCCTTCATGCATCTCTTGTACAGTGCACTGATGATTCTACACTGATGTGTGCAACTTCTTCTCCACACCATCTACAGTCAATAACTCAACAGTCTTTTGCTGCAGTAGAAGCTCGGCTAACTAATTCTCAACTTATTTTAAACCCCAGCTAAAACAAGCTTATGCTTTTTTACCCCACTAGAAACACTACCCTTCCCCCTCCTTCAGAATTTCATCACTAAAATAACCATCATCTCTCCCAAACAACACACAAAACTTTTAGGTGTAGAAATTGACAGTATGAAATTTGAGATCCATATTGCCCAAACCATTAAGAAAGTCAAAAAATAGGTAGGCTTTATAAAAATAAAAAAAAATATTTCACTAATAGCACAAAAACCACTATAGGTAGAACACATCTTATCTTAACTCTTCTCTATGCATTGCCAATTCTCATAAACCTTAGGAAATCAGATTTAGAGAAATTAGAATCCTACTATAACAAAATTACAAAATTTGCAACTAATGCTAGCTCTGGGATATTTCATTGCACTGCCCTGAAATAACTGAATTGGCTAGAACTCCCTCAACTAATAACTTATCACCAACTGTGCTTGGCACATAAGATCCTGTACCAACCTGAAAAATCACCAGCACTTCAAAACTTATTAACTCCTTTGAAAAAAGGGAGTTGCCTGATTTATTGTTAGCTTTGGTAACCTTTAACAGGGATTTGTTATTCGAGTGAAGTACACATTTGTTAGTTAAAATCTGGAATAGCTTGCCATCTGTTACCAATTTATCTTGCTTGCTTCAAAATAACTCTGAAGTCTCACTTAACCAATACATGGCTATGCTCCTGTACAAATCCTGGATAAGAAAAGAAGTCACTGAGATGTCCTATTTACTCTAAACAGTCTTTCTCTAGGTAATACTAGTTCATCACATAACTCTGATCACATCTCACCTTTCACCATACTTCTACCCATTCTTATTACAATCTAAAGCGTGTATTTAAGGACTATAGTAAAACTGTTCTCCTTAAGTTGCAGTTATGTTTCAGTATCTGTACTTTACTTTACTCTTCCTACTACAGGCTCAGTCAATGTAGTATATTTATGAAAATTGCTCACCCACTCATTGTTTTTAATAATACCTGGTTTACATTCTATAATTCACTCATTTTCCTGATAGATTTCATTTTGTTGTTTTTAAAGTATAATTCTCTCTTTTCCTGTACTAGACTATGCAACAATGCCATTAATAAGAATATTTACTTGAATGTACTTTGATCCAATGTTGTATGATTAACACTAATGTCAAGTCATGTGTATTTAAATCTAGTGTCTGTAGTAATGATTTTTACATGTTAAATGTGGAACTTTTCTCCCTGGGCCTCCACTGAAAATGGATTTTTGTCCAGTCGGACTTTCCTGGAAATCAAATCATCATCTTCTTTCGGCTGTTCCCATTAGGGGTCGCCACAGTAGATCACCTGTTTCCATTTCTTCCTGTCCTCTCTATCTTGCTTTGTCACACCAGCCACCTGCATGTCCTCTCTCACCACATCCATAAACCTTATCTTAGGCCTTCCTCTTTTCCTGTTACCTGGTAGCTTCATCCTTAGCATTTTTTTCCCAATATACTCAGCATCCCTCCTCAGCACATGTCCAAACCAACGTAATCGTGCCTCTCTGGCTTTGTCTCCAAACCTTCCAACATGGGCTGACCCTCTAATATACTTATTCCTAATCCTGTCCACCCTCGTCACACCCAGTGCAAATCTTAACATCTTTAATTCTGCCACATCCAGCTCAAACTCCTGCCTTTTTGTCAATGCCACTGTCTCCAACCCATATAACATAGCTGGTCTCACTATCCTCTTGTAGACCTTCCCTTTCACTCTTACTGGTACTCGTCTGTCACAATTCACTCCTGACAGTCTTCTCCACCCACTCCATCCTGCCTGTACTCTCTTCTTCACCTCTTTTCCACACTCACAGTTACTCTGAACTATTGACCCCAAGTATTTAAACTCATCCACCTTCGCCACCTCTACTCCTTGCATGCTCACCATTCCTCTGTCCTCCCTCTCATTCACACATATATATTCTGTCTTAGTCCTGCTGACCTTCATTCCTCTTCTCTCTAGAGCATCTCTCCATCTCTCCAGGGTCTCCTCCACCTGTTCCCTACTCTCACTACAGATCACAATGTCATCTGCAAACATCATAGTCCACGAGGACTCCTGTCTGATCTTGTCTGTCAACCTGTCCATCACCATTGCAAATAAAAAAGGGCTCAGAGCTGATCCTTGATGTAACCCCACCTCCACCTTAAACGCATCCACCGCAGACCTCACCGCTGTCACACTAGCCTCGTACATATCCTGTACCACTCTTACATACTTTTCTGACACTCCTGACTTCCTCATACAATACCACAACTCCTCTCTAGGCACCCTGTCATATGCTTTCTCTAAGTCTACAAAAACACAATGCAACTCCTTCTGACATTCTCTGTACTTCTCCATCAACACTGTCAGAGCAAAGATCGCATCTGTAGTGCTCTTTCCTGGCATGAAGCCGTACTGCTGATCACTAATCATCACGTCCCTTCTTAACCTTGCTTCCATTACTCTTTCCCATGACTTCATGCTGTGACTGATCATTTTTATCCCTCTGTAGTTACTACAGCTCTGCACATCACCCTTATTCTTAAAAATCGGTACCAAAACACTTTTTCTCCATTCCTCAGGCATCCTCTCACTTTCCAAGATTTCATTTGTAAAATAAAATCAATAAATAAAATAAATATTTGCACAGGAGGAGCCAGCAGCCATACCACATGAAAAAGGACATTTTAGTCGACTAAGTAGACATACTAGTCAGGATGATAATTTTCTAATGAAATAAAAGTTCTAAAGTCTTTTTTTATGATTAGAGGGTATGACTCTGATTTGCTCATGAAGATCATTAACAAAGTTCATTTGTTATGGCTGGATAAGGCGAGACCAATCCTGCACAAACATCAGCCTGAAAGCCAGATGGTCTGTAGCGACATGCACACCTCCACACAAAAGTTCATTGCTTGGTTACAGGGGGCATTTCCACTCCCCATCACAATTGACATGTCGCTGATAAAAGACATTTTCAAGGAGAATTGGAAATTAATTATCAGAAATGGGGATTTGGCTGGGATACTAGGTGACAGTTCCATTTTTATGTATAAAAGAATAAACAACATCAAATCTGTTTTAGAAAGCCACTATCAGGCTGATTTGGTAAAACGGATTATACCTGAGACTTACACATGTGGCAGATGCAGACAATGCCACTTTATTTGCAACACTTCAAATGTTTTAGTCAGGCACTTAAATCTGGAACTTTGATCTAACAGGTACTACTGTAATTCTCAACGAGTTGTATATTTAGCTTTATGCAATTCTTGCTCCAGCTACTATGTAGGCAAGACCATAAGAAGGTTGTCACACAGAATTTGTGAGCACACCTTAGCCATTAAAAAAGGTGATATAAGTAATGCCTTAGCTAAACACTCCTTGCAATTGACAGAGTTTAAGAAATTGTGGTTCTTGTACTTGATGCAGTAGATGTGAGAGACTTTTCAGGAAACTACAGTGTATGGCTGGAATGCCAAGAGTCCCAATGGCAGATTAGATTAAGAGCAGACAAACACCCAGGCTTAAATGAGCCAGTTAATATAAAGTGCTTATTGGTAGTGCAGGGATTATAAGCATAGTATGTACTGATTTGTGCTAATGTCTAATATGAGGTTTGTTATAACTTTACACTTTTAACACTGTATGTTTAAATTTTTTTTATTGTGTGTCTTTGGTGGGATGGTGATTGGACATTTGTAAACATGTGACCAACAAGTCACCATTTTAAATCTTTGTAAAAAGTAAGTAATTCGATTCTAACAAAGTTCTGACTGTTCATTAAAAAGAATGAAAGAGCTTAATCCTAATACTGAGTTTGTGTCTCTTTTTGTGCAAGCTTTGTGGAACCTTCGTTGTTTGTTCTATTTGTTCTACACCACGGTGGTTGTTTTTTTAAATAGTTAATAGCATTACAAATGCATGGAATAGCTATTTTCAAATACTAGGAAATTACCATTTTTCCTGCATTCCACTTTCTAGCCTGTTTGCTTAAAAAAAGAAAAAAATCCTAAGAACATTAGTCTGTACTTCCCTCGGTATAATACTAGGGGAAATTGTTATCATTTAGTACAGATAAAATATGATCACTACACCTTTACTCTCTGTCTCCTAATATTACATTGTACTGTTTGTATCCAGCCATTATCTTAAGCATGAATGTCAGATACAGTGCAGTCAAGAAAAAGTATTTTTTATTGTAACATTATTCACATAAACAGCAATCACTGATGAGTAGCCCACCTCACATTTAAAATATTTCTTTAGACTGTACAGAACTACTTTACAATAAATGACATGCAATTTACTTTAAGAAATGTATTGTACACATATTACTAAGAGCAAAAAAAGTTTTTGGTTGTAGTTACATAAATAAGAAAGTGGAAATCATTATTTACAGTTCTCCCACCAATTTAGCACGGTCAAGAAACATCCACATTTTTTAGCCACCACTTCTTGCAGAAGCATAGTTCTTATGTCTAAACTGTATCTTCAGGAAATGACACTTCACAATTCTTCCATACATTTCTCAGTTGCACACTACTGCTGTCTTTTTCATATTCATCTTGACCACCCAACACTGGTCTATAGTTAAAGTCAAAAGCATTCTTGTTTTTTTCTAGCCAGCTCCTGGGCTTTTCTTGTACCAATTAAGTTTTGAGTGATTGTCTTTCACTCTCAGCAGCGATAAACAGGATAAGGTAGGTAAGTAGAGAGTGAATGATTTCACAAAGTAGCTGAAAGACTGCTGCTAAACATAAGTTGCTATTTCACAGCACTTTTAGTACACATTGTATGGGAGTGATTACTTTCCACAACAAAGAGCTAAGTGATTGACCTGCATGTTTAGTCTTCGCTTGACTTAAAATGGGTCTTGCACATATGAGGCAAACTATATGTCATACTGTAAGACACCACTATGCATTTTAAAAAGGAAGAAATGTATAGCTTGCTTTTGCTTGCTTTTGAATACTATGCTGTTCTTGTAGTGTTGTTAGTAATCTGTGATTTTGATGACTAAAAAGTGGGGTATGGTGATACCAGAATAGTGTGTGTGTGTGTGTGTGTGTGTGTGTGTGTGTGTGTGTGTGTGTGTGTGTGTGTACATGCAGTGGGTGGAAATAAACTTTGTGCTTCAGGTCTTTTTTTTTTGTTTAGAAGTTGTTAGTGAGCATGCATTTGCGCATAATTGTTACCCTGATTTTATCTCATCAATTTTGTTTGAGTCTTAATGAGCAGTGTTGCAGTTTGATTTGAGTCTTAATGAACAGCCTTTTGGTTTGAGTTTTTATGAGCAGTGTTGGATCCAGTTTTAACTTGTGCCATTTGTTTTCTAATGTACAGTTTACATATTTAGATGGCAAAGAACTGAAATAAAAGTAAAGTTGTCTCAGAATCAGACTTTTGACAGTCGGTTTAGATGTATAAATTCCTGCCTGTTAAAGCATCACTTTATTTATGGATTGATTGATTGGCATGTGTTTTCTGTGAAAGTCCGACTGAGCAGTGCCACTTTTCAGTGGAGGCCTAGGGAGATATGCTCCATTATACAGATGTCATGGACATCATTTGTGTTATTTCATCCTTTACAGTCAGTTTCATTCATAAGCAACACTTTCATTATTCAGACATCATTGGCATCAATTATATCATTTACAAACTGTTTTCATGAAAAGTAATCATTATATGGGTTGTATATGAAAAACATTTTTAATATAACAAATTAGAGCAGCCCAAAGGAGGGAAGGCACAAGGAAGAAAGAATGAAATGAAATGAGATGATAGAGGAGGATGTAGTTGGTGCAGAAGAGAGTTATGGCACAAATTCATAATATGTTAGTGCCATATTTTTTCCTGTTATGAAGTTGAAGAATCTGTCATTATAGAAAAGAAGGGAATTATGGACTTATTTTGCTTATGCGTTTCCCAAGGTACGAGTTAATGGACAACTTTAAATAAAAAAAAAAAAAATGAAATTTTTACTTAAGAAAAACACGGGAGCTTTTCACTTTTATGAATCTAATTCTCCCACATTTCTTTATGACTTCATGAATAAAATTTTTGTAACTTCTTAGAAAAATACAGCTTTCTCCTAAATCCAGTGATATCTGTAATTAGCTAGTATCAGTCACTTTATCCTCACCTCTCATCTTAGCTTCTGAGAAATCTTCCACAGTCAAGAAAAGCCCTACAAATGAATATTTCATCTGTCAACTAATTTGTCAGTAAAAAATGTCCTTACATCTGTTTATTTCTTTTTTTTTTAAAACAAGTTTATTGTTTTTAACATGCAAAATAAATATCATAACAATTTTATACAAGCAATTAAAATATAAATAGTTGTAACATTCAATAAAATAACCAAAGTATTTACAGAGACATCCACTACAAATCAAATCAATTGATTAAACTATAATGTCTTACTATTAAAACTAAGATTTTTTTAACAGGTTTTGTAAAGTATCCCATATAATATAGTAAGATGTTTTTCTAGTAGTTCTTGATTTTATTGTCATCAATTCCATATGACACACTTCAGTCATAACATTTTTAAATTCATTAAATGAAGGAGGGGTATCTGAAATCCAATTTCTGGTTATTATTTTTCTAGCCACTGCTAGAATAGACCATAATAAGGGAAGTTTAACTTTTTAACACTTTTAGGAACAGGAGTGTTAAATAATATAAGTGATTTAGAAACAATGAAATTATCTGTGAAAAGGGCCTGCAAAAAATCATTGATTAACTTCCAATATTCCTTCAATTTTATACAGTCATAAAACATATGTGCCCAGTCAGCATTTATTTCTATATTACATCTTTTACATACGTTGTCTTTATTATTTATTTTATTCATCATTAAAGGTGTATAGAAAGATCTATGTAAAAATTTCCAAGTAAAAAGTCTCCAATTAATGGAAGAAGTAGTTTTATAAGCAGATTCCAATATATATTGTTTATCTTGTTGTTTTGGTGATTCACTATTAATGGAAATGAAATAATTCCAATAGGTATCTGAACTGTAATGAGTTTCTTCTCTGATAATTTTATGTATGTGTGAAAGCTTACCTTTATCAGAAACTCTACATTGTAAATTTAATATCAAGTAATTAATCAGAACTGGAACAGATTCTTTAACTGTTAAAGACATTAAATCAATTTTATTAATAAGATGTTGTCTAAAAGTCTGAATTTCTAACCAGCATGTTTCTCTCAAATCAAATTCTTGCTTTAAGAAGTCTAAATTTTTTACTTTATTATCAGACAGCAACTGATACCAATACTTTAGATCATTCTCTGTGACTAAAAGAGTTCTTTCAGAGGTGGTTGACAAAAGCATACCTTGTGTATACATTATAGGGAATAGAATAAAATTCCATTCCTTATACTTAGGATGCATAAATATAAAATTACGATAACTGATAATAATGTTTAATGGGTAACTAACTATATATTTTGGTGTAATAGATGAAGTACAAAATTCTTTTAGTAACCATAACATGGGGTTATTTACAATAATATTTTTATGTATTAAAGAGATTTTCATGAAGTGAATACTAATTAGTTCCCAATAATCTTTCCATCTTGCAACATATGACTGATCTATTAACAAAGTAATAACTTTTATAATAGAAGATATAGTATATAAATTAAAGTCTGGAAATGAAATGCCCCCTTGAGACCAGCTATTTGTATGTTTCTTTAATGCAATCCTAGGTCTATTAGGTGCCCATAATAAATTTAGCATTAATGAATTCAATTTCTTAATAATTATTTTTGTAGGTGGGAGAATTATTGATTGTATTAAATATAATATCTTAGGGAATATTATCATTTTAATAATTGTGAGTCTCTCTTCCATGGTAAAAAACATATTGTTCCAGCTACTGAAAAGATTTTGTATATTAAGAAGACAGTTACTATAATTATTATGTATAATAGATTTAATATCTTTAGTTAATATTATACCTAAGTAAGTTATCTGAGCTGAGTTGGGTATATATTTGTTAAAATCATTAATGAGGACATTTTTTCGTGTGTATATTGGTAATATTTTAGTTTTTTCTTCATTGAATATTAAACCAGAGATATTTTTAAAATCCATCATTTTATCAAATAAGGACTGCATAGAAGAATTAGTTCCTGCTGATGTAATTAGAACATCATCTGCAAAAAGTTGAATTTTAGATATTGTATTTTCATCTATATCAAATCCTTCTATATCAGTACTGTTTCTAATCAAATTAGCCCAAGGCTCCATTATTAAAGTAAATAATAGTGGAGAGAGTGGACACCCTTGTTTTGTACCTTTTAAAATGGGTATTTTTTGTGAGACATATGTTCCTATCTTAATGTAAGCCAATGCTCCTGTATATAGATGTTCAATTAGATTTACAAATGCATCAGAGAAGTTTGTGCACTTCAGTAAGATAAACAAGTAGTCCCAACTTACTGAATCAAATGCTGAACTTATATCGAGACTAATACGTGTTAAATCTTTCTTTTTCCTATTTACAAAATCAATTAACGTTAAAGTTCTCCTTATATTATCAAACGTATTTCTATTTATAATAAAGCCTGTCTGGTCTATATCTATTATGCCTGGGATGATTGTCTTTAATCTATCAGCATAAATACTCATAAACATTTTATAGTCAACATTAAGTAATGAAATAGGTCTATATGAAGTGCATCTGGTTGGGTCTTTATTGGGTTTTAAAATTGGTGAAATAAATGTGTATTGCCAAGATGGGGGAGTTGTTAACTCATTTTGGACCAAAATAAAAACCTTATGTATTAATGAGTAAGTACTTTTGGGAAGAATTTTATAGATCTCTAGTATAATGCCATCATTACCTGGTGCTTTGTTTGATTTAAGCTTGTTTATTTGTGTAATAACCTCTGTATATGAAATATTTGTATCCATTAGTTTAGTCTGTTAAGTTTTTTGTTCATGTTTGTAGTTATAAATTTCTTTATTTTATCTTTAGGATCCATGTTAATGTTATTATGATTGATTTTGTGAAAGTGATTTCTAAATTCATCTAATATTTCTGGTAAACTAGAAACATTCTTCTTTTTCCTTGGAGAGAAAATTTCTTTGATATAATTTTGTTTATTCAACCTTTTTGTTTTATTTTTAAGTCTATGTAAGTATTTGGGACTTATTGAGTAAGACAAAAACTTATACTTCTCTGTTATTTTGACTTTATGAGTTAAAATTTCTTTGTATTTCTCATTTAATTTATTTATTTCCTCAATGACTTTTTTGTCCATAATATTTTTTTTATTATTATATTTGTATGAGTCTAATTTGCTTTGAATATCTAGTAATTCCTTGTCCCAAGATTTCCTTTTATTATTATACCATCTGATACTTTGTCCATATAAATATGATTTTAAAGCATCCCAAATGTAAACAATGGAGACATCAGGTGTAGTGTTTAAGTCTAAGAAATGTTGCACTTCTGAAAGTATATAATCTTTATAGTCTTTTAGTTGTGTTAAGTATGCTGGTATTCTTTTGATCTGAACATTATAAGTACTTTTTACCATAAACTCAAAGACAATTGAATTATGATCTGATATAGGACATGAAATGATTTTGGAATTAATTAAGTCTGTTACCATCTGGTTAGAAATAAAGACTCTATCTATTCTTGAATAAGTTTTATATCTGTTAGAAAAAAAAGTGTATGGTAATGATTTTGAATCTATCTGATTATTAATATCATTCAAATGATATAAGTTAACAAAATCCTTTAAATGTTTTGCATTAGATGTAATTTTCCTTTTTCCTATAGTAGTAGTATCTTTTTCATGTAGGATGCAATTAAAGTCACCTGCTAAAATAATATCTCCTATAGAAAATGATATGATCTTATTGAGATGGTGTTTCACTGTATTAATGCCAATTCCTGGTATCCAATATGCATTGATTAATGTATATGTCTTTCCATTAATCTGTATTGTAACCATACAAAACATTCCTTTATCATCTTTATAAGACTTAATAGTTTTAGGTATGGGCATACTTTTATTCCATAAAATAGCCACTCTTCTTTTTTTCTGTGTGTGTTCTGAACTAAACAAGACTGTATATTTATTAGTGGCTAATTTATCAATATCCTTTTTCAGGAGATGTGTTTCTTGAAGGAATACTAAGTTGGCCCTATGCAAATTAATATATCTCATTAAACTTGCCGTTTTACATGGGTTATTCAATCCATTAATGTTTAAAGAAATTCCTTTTAGAGATATCATTTAGCTTTTATAAACATATAAGACATATAATCTGAATAACAATTAACAAAATAAGTGATATTATGTATCCTCCTTTAGGTGTACCATTAATTATAGCTGTATTTATTGAAAATCTTATGGAATTTTGTATAAGTTTCACTTTTATTTGTAGTGACAATGAGTTTATAGAATGTGATGTGGATGTCGGAACTATATACATACAACAATAATCAGGTGAAAATAATATTAGGATTAAACATTGCACCCAGCCTGGAGTTAAGAACTCCAACTTCGAGTAGCACATACCACTCAAGTTATCCCCCTATCCTAAGCAGCAGTACCTCAGCTGCCACCAAATTAATTCAATACTAACTATTATTAACTAAAGTTAACCTCATTTAATTAGATTGTCTATTATGACAAAAAGCTAAACAATTTGTAAATCAGCTTCATATAAACAAATAAGAACATTTAGAAACAGCTCATGTTACTATGTACATCTATTTTGTATAATACACTCATAATCAAAATAGCATTCTAACAATCTTGTTAATGGGAACAGAGAAGAGAGAGAGAGAGAAAGAGAGAGAGAAAAGAAAAAAAAAAGGACATATCTATATATTAGTTTATTAAAAGTTTGTAAGAATAAGTTTTTATGTTCATTTAAATTCAATAACTTAGGCTGTTATGGTTCAGACATTACATATATTAGGGTATTCCTACTTTCTGCCATAGAAATGCAGTTAACAGTTTTAAAAACTTTAAATTACTTGCACCAAAAGCTTTCTTCTCATACTTATTATTGCCAATTAAATAAAATATTTATACTCATACATAAGTTTAAAAATCATACTGCACAGCAATGTTAATTCCTACAAGAAAAGAACACTGTCAGGGTAAGGTATCACCTCCCAAAAAAAGCACAAATCCAAAATAAGAAGAGGATGATACTCCACAACAAACGAAGCAAAACCAGATGAATGAAAAGACAAGTCCTTTATTCGAATAAGTAAGCACTTTCACGTTGCTTGGAATGCTTCATCAGACTTCAACTGTTGTCTTTTCATTCATCTGGTTTTGCTTCGTTTGTTGTGGAGTATCATCCTCTTCTTATTTTGGATTAATGTTAATTCCTAGTTATACATAAATCATTGTGATGAAAGCCATCTGTATTTTATATATCTGAACTGCAGCTTTAAAATATGTCACATGACAGTTTCTTCTAAAATATAATCATAATGATACTTGTGCTTGTCAGTTAGTTAAAGCAAATGATTTATAACATTATATATGTTTAAATCATAAGTATTTATATACATTAATATGCTGCAGTCATGTAAGCTTTCAAAAACATGTGTATATGTGTTTTACCTTCTATGCCTTCTAAAATATCTCACTTGTTTACTATGGCATACTAAGTCATTTAAAATCATTAAAACTTTTATATTTTATAAATTACATCTTAAATAAGTAAGTTGTTATAAAGAATAACTCACATTTAGGTGTCATAAAGTTTGTTTTTCATCACAAAGTCGCATTTACAGCAGTTCTACTTCCTGAAACAGTATTCTTCTTGAATCTGCGATGTGTCAGTGTGAAATCAGGGGTCAAAGTTCAAAATGGCTGCATTCAGCTTCTCTGCGTGTATTCTGAGTGTTGAAGCTTTTAAAACGACTCGAGGACACTATTCACGAGGTAACCCACATCCCAAATTGTCTCCCTTAACATTCTGGCGGGAATTTTAGTAAAAGCAAGTGACTGACATTCATTTAGTAATACAAATTAATCTAAACAGTGTAAAACCTTTGCAAAGTATTTTACAAGTCATTACAGTCTCTATGACAGTGAAACCAAGCCTACAGTTATTTAACATATTATACAACTTATTTTTATATGCCCCATTTCATTTTCTTATACAAATCTTATTATATACATATATCAGTATTATCAAAAGCATATAACTGTATATATAAGAGAGAGAGAGAGAGAAAGAGAAAAAAAGAAAGAGAGAGAGAAGAAAGAAAAAAGGAAGCTACAAAGAGTATCTACAAAGATATATTACTTGCTGTTTGTTTTAATAAAGTTAAACATGAGACATATTACTTACAACTATTTTAGTTCTAATTATTTGCAATTATATCATGACATATTATTTGAAATCATGTATAAGCAATTAAGTCACGGTATAATATTTAGCAACAGTGTTTAAACAGCATATATAATTTTAAAGAACTAATAAGTTATTATTTCACTTATTCCATATTTTTCATCATACTTCTCTCCTTGCCCTCCCCCACCCCTCACTAAATGCATAGTTTAGAAAGAATGCCATTATTTAAAACAAGAAGAGAAAGGAAATGTATCAAATTACTTACCTTAGGTCTCTTTATCACAAAGAGAAACAAGTTGATTCATAGCATGTTATTTGTTCCTCAGAGAGTTTGATTATTTATGAAACAAAAACAGTTCTTTGCACACAAAAAAGTAACTTTGAATAAATCTTTAAAATATTTGTGGCTTTCTAGAAATTCAGTAACTGTATTTGAAGAGTTTAAAAGAACAAAATATAGAACATGTCATTTGTTTTTTAGTCTTTTTTGCTTCTCCGAAGTCTTCCAAGAAGTTCCTGTTGCCATCCTCTTTAGCGAAGGACTTGCCCATTCCATATCTTCTATTTTATCTAATATTTTATTTTTTTTAATATACAGCAAAGCAGAGTCCAAGTCTTCAAAAATTCTAGGGCCATCAGGTAAAAAGATTTTTAGTTTGGCAGGAAATAAAAGGTGAGTTATGAACTGTACTTTCTTAAGCTCTCTTATTAATGGCAAAAAAACTTTTCTTTTAGTTATTACCAAGGAAGAATAGTCATTGTCAAAACGCACAGTTGCCTCATTAATTTTTATAGGTGCTTTAGCCCATGCAGATTTTAATACCATCTCCTTGTCATAAGATGATAAAAATCTTACAATAACTGATCTAGGATACATTTTATTAGAGTTAAAATTAGATAAGGACCTATGGGCTCTTTCAATACCAAAATAAAATGCTTCTGACAAGTCTAAAGTTTTGGGAAGCCAAGTATTTAAAAAGGAAGTAATGTTGTTACCTTCTATATTTTCTGGCAGTCCAAAAATCCTAATATTATTGCGTCTAGATCTGTTTTCCAGGTCATCAAGTTTGGATTGTAGGTGTGTGTTCTGTTTCAGTAAAAATTCAATGTTAATTTCTTCTTCCTGAATTCTGTTGTCCATATCATTAAGAGTCTCTTCTATACCTGTAATCTGAGCTTTCTGATGTTGCAAGTCTTGATGTAACAAATCCATTTGTTTAGTAGTTTTTTCTATAAAGTTATCAATTTTAGTATCCAGTTTGTCCATTTTGGTTGTTAGTTGCTGAATAGTTGATATCAAAGACTGAAGCTCTTTCTTGATGCTGGAATCCTGACTGTTAGCCTTACTGGAACTCATTCTGAACAGAGGTGATGAAAGAGAAATTTCCAAGATGATTTCTGACAGGAAAATTATTTAAATTTTCTTTCTTTTTTAGATATTATTCAAGAAACTGATATTCCAAACGTATTTAGAAAGAAAATTATTTCATTAGTTGAATTTTAAAGTAATTATTTCCTGTCAGTGCAGTTATGTTGGTGGAGCTGAAGAAATCTGCTGCTATCCTGTGTTCATCCTTGGCCACGCCCCCACATCTGTTTATTTCTGACTGTACTTAGCTGCATTGTATGTCCTATTTGACACCTTCCTTCTTTTACACAAAGCCTTTCATTATCCTGTTCCTTCAGGTTATATGTCTTCTGTTCTTATTTTTCTAGATTATATAAGCCATAGCTCTTAAGCCTTTGTTTGTAACTTGTGGTTTCTAAATTGTACACAATAATCCATATATAGTCTCATAAAGCATCTGTACAAATGTAATAAAAAAAACTCTTGAATCTTTAGAAGCAGCCGCTCTCTTCAACTGACTGAAACACCTTTTTACTTTAGTTACCAGTTTCGTATATATTGCCATTTATGATTTAATGTTTGTATAATAACCTATACCCCTCTGGTCATCCCTGTTGTGATGTTTATCACATGTTCTGTAGATAATCCTTTGTTTTTTTCCCAAAAGTATATTGCATTATTTTTACTGACATTAACATTCACTTTCCATGTTCTGATCCAAATGTGCTGTATGTCTGCATCTTTGTATAACCGGTTCTCCTATTATGTGTCACCACTCCAATTTTTACATGATCTGTAAACCTATTTAATACTGTTAAAAATTCCTTGCAATGTCTGGTATGTCAGTGTTAGATATTACCTGTCTGAACAAACCCTTACTGCATATTACAGTAAGATACATCTCTGATAGTTCACTTGTCACTGTTTTCTGTTGTTCTGTATTCACTGTTTCCTATTTCCTATTCTTTACTGAGTTTCAAGTCTATCTTACAAATGTTTTACTGTTAAACATAGCCTTCAACTTCTCATCTGTTCTCCTTAGTATACTCCATGAATCCAAAGTCAACTGAATTATCATTAACCATTTCCCTACCTTAATCATCATTACTAAAAAAATTAAACCTAGACTTATTAGCAACTACAAACAAGAAAAACATAACAATCTTAGCCTTAACAGTTGTTGTAAAATGTTCCCAGTTATTTGCAGGAAACTAAATGCCTGAAATCTAATTATTTTCCAGACTGTTCTGTGACCATCGCCATCCCAAACTTATTGGTACTGCCGCCGCCCCCTACCAGTCATATGGTACACTTCTGTAGTATAGTGATACATCATATAACTCCTTTGCTAGTACTTTTGACAGTTGTCCTCAAAACTTTGAAGTATTACCACCTGATCTACATGCCTTATTTACTGTCAGTCCATTCAGTCCCTGGATTGGCTTCATGAACTGTATGCTTTTATCTGTTCATACTTCCCATATGCCACAGAACACAGATTATTTTTCCTGGTGTGCCATACTTTTCAGTAAACGCTTTTATTTTATATTAATTCATTAAGGCAGCATAAGAAGTGGACTTCCAATATAGCTGCACATTGAGTAACAGCTTAATTTCAGCTCTCCCAGTGTGAAAACAGAAACTCAGAAGAGAGAGCCAGTAAATTTGTATTTTTGGGTAAATTTCAGTCACTGGCTGGTAACTGGACTGCCTGGATGTCAGCAAAAAAGAAATTCAGAGAACCTGAAAGAAAACCATTCAGAAAAGGTGAGAAAAAACACTGACTGTGAAGAATTCTGCAGCTGTTCAGCAAAGCAGTGCAGCTCTGGCTTTGGTGAAAGACATGACTTCCAGTAATCTAGAGGAAAAAGGAAGTCAAATATACTCAGAGCTGATTAAAATAAAGAAAACACTGGTGGAATATATCAACTCAAATAACAAAAGGCTGGTAAAAATAGATGAAGATTTAAACAGATATTCAGATGAGGTGATAAAACTGTAAAACTCAAAGGTCAAAATTAAGAAAAGCCTGGCTAAATACGAAACTGCTCGAGAACAGGTGTTTCAAATAGTAATAGAATTAGAGGACAGAGTATGCAGGGAAAACCTAAGATTTTATGCTGTACCAGAGAGGCTGGAAGGAACAGACTGTATTAATTTTATGAAAGCACAAATAAGCAACTGGACTGGTATTCCACAGCAGGAGTTGTTATTTGAAAGACCCCATCGTGTGTATGCTCCAAACCTGGCCATGAGAAAGCAACCTAAACCTTTAATAGTAAATAAGATCATAGGAGGTTACTAGGCTAGTGACCCAGAGGTAATTTCAAGCCCAGCCGTTTCATCCCAATTTAATACCATAGATACTTTAGTCAATACCCAGGAATGTATTTATTAATGACTGCCCGTGTCCAGGAGTGTTGTTGGGTAAGAATTTATGGTGCCCCATCCACTCCTCCAGGTTCCTTTTGAACAGTGTCATAGATGTGCTCTTCCTCACATGAATTGACAGCCTTTTCCAAAGATGCATAAGTCACTGCGAGACAGATCTGTCTCTCCAGCACATCCTATTCAAGTTGCAGGCCATATTTAGGTCCCTGGAATGGATAGCTCTATTAGTCCTGTTTGATTTATGGTTGTGCAGCAAATTCATTAGGTTTGGGTTGCTCTGTAAGCCAGGCATAAGTTTCCTCTATACAATACTGAGTATAGTGACAGGGACTTTAGTCAGTCTGTGTAAGGCATGTGCTGGAGTCCCTTGATCTTCACAGTTAGAAACCTCTGAGGTCTCTCCAATTGCTGCAGGTGCTTTGTATGGTACATGCTGAAAGGGGCATTATACTCAATTATGGGCCTGTTAGTGATGAGTATAGAGGGGTTATAACCTCCCTTGCTCTTGAGGTGACAGATTTGCAAATCAAGTGTGCTATGTAGAAAGCCTTCCTTACTACAGACACATGTTGGTCAAGGTTAAGGATGCAGTCAACTTGTTATCCCAGATTTCTTACCACTTTGTAGGTACATAGGGTGTTGTTGTTTATTTGGTAGTATGAAGGAGCATTATTTTTACTGATGGGAATGATGATACATTTCTTTGCATTCATTTTGAGACCATGACTAAGACACCAGTTGTTGGTCTGCGTAAGACCCTCCTGAAGTATACTGAAATAATTTGGGGAATCAATAATTGCACCCAGTTTGTAGTTGTTTGCAAACTTGGTCAGCCACAGTCCCTTAGTTTTGGCCTGAACTTCTGAGAAGTATATACCAAACAGTAGGGGGCCCAGCACTGACCCTTGTGGCACCCCACTGGTGTGAGGTCTGCTGGTTGATGTGGAGTCACCCACTTGGATAGTGGTGTGACTGGTTTCTGAACCAGTTGGCAACCCATCTTACAACAAAGGGGTTTACATTTAGTTTACTAAGTATATCGATAATGCCTGAGTGTGGGATTATGTCAAAGGCTTTTGCCAAGTTGAGGTATGCTGTGAGCTCAGATTTGCACTCATCAGTGGCCTTGGTCACATTTTCGAAGAAGTCCACCAGGTTTAACAGGCAGGATCTGCCCCTGATGAAGCTGAATTGGGTTGGATCCAGGGTTTGGAGGTTGCCTATGTCTTTATTTATGAGGTCCATGGTGATACATTCCATGACTTTACAGATGAGGCTGGTCAGACATACAGGTCTAGATTCCCTGGTTCTGTTGCTAAGCCACCTTTGTGGAAGGGAGTAACTGTTGCTATTCTCAGATCTACAGGAACAAAGCCAGTGATTGGGCAGTGATTGAACAGGGTACTTAATGGTGATGCTAGGTCATGTTTTGGTTTGTTTAGATGCCAACCTGGATGCCATCTGCTCCCAAACAGGCTATGTTTTTTGCTTTAGACTTTTAGTTTTAATGACTTGCTCTGTGGATATGTAGGGTAGGAGGAGTTGGGGGCAAGGTTTGTGGTAAGTTTGGAGGGGATAACTGAGTGAAATGTTTGCCAAATATGTCCACTATCTCGGCAGGATCAGTGTGCATGATACCGTTGGTCACTAGTTCGGCACATGCTTGGGTCCTACCTTTTAAGCTATGTACATGGCTGTAAAAGGCCTTATGGTTATCCTTGGTTGTGATTGCTAAGTTTTTCATAAAGCTACCCTTAGACAACTTGACATGTTGTCTTATTTGCCTGTTGAGGCTGAGGAGGGTGTTTTTCCATTGTTAAGCCCCGTCTTAGTTTTCTTAGACAGAAACATTGTGCATTTGTTGTAAAGTTTGTTGATGCTAGATGTCCACCAGGGCAGTTTATTTTTTACTTGGGGCTCTGGCTTTGATTATTTCTGGAACAACTGAGTCTTTACACTTATACAAGTGACTGTACATGGCTTTATTGTACGTTTTGATGTAGTTACCACTTCCAGCTGGGGGTGGGGCTTAGAATGCACTTAGACCTTCCCCAAGGGGGGGGTATAATTTTACTTTGGTGAAGTTTTTTTTACTCTGACTTCACTCTTTTTGAGTTCTGGTGTTAGTGCCAATTTGAAGGCAACTGATTTTTGGTCAAATTTAACTAATGAGGGTCCGACAGTTGTGGTGCATTTGTTTGTCATGCTAGTGAGGACCAAATCCAGTATGCTTTTTCCTCTTGTTGGTGTTTGAACAATTTGTTTTAGGGCATTTGAGTTAACAAAGTCAAGGAACATTTGCACCAGTGACTTAGGGCTAGAGTAGGTTTCCCAGTTGGCGGTGGGATAATTGAAATCCCCCATGACAAGAGTGTTTGACAGTATTTGGACTGACTCCAGTTTGTTCATGTAGGCCTCATATGCATCATGAGAGGGATCTATAACTAGCTATGACTTGAATGGAGGTCTTACCCACAGTAATCTGAACATGCTGTAACTCCATGGAGTAGTCTAATCTAACTAGTCGGGAGATGAATTTATCTCTAATATAGATAGAAACACCTCCCCCCTTGGTTCTCACACATTTGTTTTGCAGTCATGAAGGTGGGGAAGGCATTATAGCCTTGCAAGGCCGGGGTACTCTCTGAGGCCTTGTACCAGGTTTCTGTAACTGTACATTCACCAGTAATAGAAGTTCTTCCAGGGTGTGAAGTTTTTGGTTTAAGCTCCTAGCATTTAGCAGCATAACCCTTATTTTGTTATCGTTGGCAATTTTCACGTTAGTAATTTTATTTTTGAGACTCTACCTAAAAAAAAAAAAAAAAAAAAAAAAGCACTATGAGGAAGGCAAGAGCTTTTGCCAGCAGTCAGAAGCCTATGCCAGGTGCAAACTGTCTCTGGCAAAGCAGCGAGGTTTGTCAACCATGTCTTCCCAGGCTGACAGAAAATGGATCCCCATTGAATGATACCAAAACCTAAGGCAGTTATTGAAATCGATCATTTTTTATTATACTGTGACATTCAGGTAAGGGTAACATGCTGCTGAAGGCTAGGGACATACCTGCCTGGGACACATACTTGAAGAGCTCAATCACGACTCTCTTCATATAGTCCAGTGAGGTAGTCGCAGGTCGTTCACTCCAACATGATCAATGACAGGGATATAATGGTACATATTGCTGAGAGACCTGAGTGGATGCGTGATTGGACCAATCCTGGCACTGGACATGCAGCTGACCATGACTTTTTCCTTGTCTAACCTGGTGTGTGGGACATTGTGTGTCTCACTATGGAGTCTCCAATGACAAAATTTTTTTTTTTTGAGTGTTACACCTTAAGGGCTTGGTAGGTGAGACACTGGTGTTGCTATATATCTTGGGTGCTTTGGGAACAGTGTTACTTGTAACAGTCTTTTGTTTTGGAGGTCTCTAGTGTTTTGGTAAGTTTTTTGAGAGAACCCCTGCTTGTTTTTTTATGTGTTGGATGCATACTATGTGTATGAGTAGTGGTACTATGTGCACTATGTGGGTGAGTTGATAACCTCTTCAGTGTTATTGGTTTGAGTGCAGGAGATGAGGGATTCAAGATTCTTGGTGTAGATGCATCCCTTGCACTCTGTACTAGAGTGAATTATTAGTAGGGGGTGTCAGTGCAACTATCCATAATGCTAGGTTTGAAGATGCTATCCTACTGGCAGAAGGAGTTCATTCTGACAAAACTGTGGCAGAAGGACAAAGTACTAAATGTGGGAGACAGACTAGAAGTAAATTTATTCCACTCATCAGGGAATACTGAGAAGCAGACATGAGATTCAAACTGCTGTACCCAGCTATCTTCAGAATATGCTTTTCTGGAGGAACAAAATCGTTTTTGATGCAGAACATGCTAAGAAGGAAATAGAAAAGTTTGGCGAACAAAAAGCGAACTGTGAAACAGAAGGATATTTTGCTTCTTGTTTTACTTCTAATAAAGACCACAGAGAGACTGTGCCAGTGAAACCTTTTTTAGTGTTTAAATGGAAAATGCTTGAGAGACAGAGAAAAGCACAAGAGTTGACTAGAAGAACTGAGAGTATATTGGAAATGAAGCAGAGACTGGATTTTGGCGATGGAGATGGATCAGGAATAAAACCAGCAAGTCAGAAAATTATAAATAAATGCATGATTACAAAGTATTAATTATATTTGTGTAACATGACAGAAACAAGAAAACCTGGAAGTATTGGATTTTTTTGACTTTATTAAACTTGTAGAGGACTCTAAAGCATATTCCCTACTTCATGTTATTTATGTTTGGAAGAACACTTAGAAGAGGAGGGAGAGAGTTAAATGTAAATAAAACAAAATTTAGTTCTTAACAGTAGTATTGTTATAGTGCATGACATAATCTGCATGCTATAAAGTAAACTTTTCTCAGTTATTTTCAAGTGTAATGGGGATACAAAGTAAACAGGTGCCCCCTTTTTTCCTCTTTCTCATGTTCAGTTTAAGAAATGTAGGTACTCCAACATAAAAAAGAAGAAAAGTCTGGTCAGAAGAGCATGATGCAAAAAATATGTGCTTTTTCTCATTCTTGCATAGGGAAATGACTGGATTAAGGCCTGTGGCTTGATCTAGTTTGAAGAGACAGCAATTAAAGAAAAAAAGAGCCTTAACTATAATAAAGCTTTCCTCTAGCAAATAAATAAATGATTGTAGAAGTAACTCTGTATCTGATTTTCATGTCTCCATGGATGCATTCTGATAAACAGCAATACAAACAGAGTGCTTCATTTTTCAATTGCTAAGAGATAAGCATTCAAGTGTTTTCCAGTCTGGGAGACCTTTAACTTTAAGACAAAACCAGAAACACTTAGTAGAAGCACAGGCTGTACCATTCATCTTAGCATGGATAACCTCCCTTTTAGGTTAACCCAAGTCTATGAGTATGGCTGTCAGTTTGGGACAATTTCACCTATTAGGATAATACAACTTAAGTATTTGAAGAGGTATGTAGTTTTGAATGTTGATATTAAGTTAATAGGTTTTAGGGGTGTATTGGGGGTTTGTTTTTTTTTTTTTGTTTGAAGGCTTTCAATAAAACAAAAAGTTTTGTAAGATGTGACATAGGCTCAAATGGATATGACAACAAACATTAGTGTATACAGTACTTGTAATACATGTAACACAAAAGCTGGAACTAGACACTTAACAAAAAAAGCTGTTATAAATAAAAGGTGTGAATAATAACTTTTTGACATAGTGATATTTTCTATATTGTCTTTAAATGTTAATGGTCTCCCAGATATATACAACAAAGAAAGAGTAATGAACTATATTAAATTGTAGACTGCAAATAGTTATGCTACAGGAGACACATATGGAAAGAACTGAACATGTGAATTTGATAAAGAAAAGTTTTCAGGAAGGTTATTCAGTAGAATACCTGGGACAAACGAAAAGAGGAGTACTTATATTAATTGCAAGAGGAGATCCAATAGTGATAGAAGAGGATAAAAAGATAACAATGATAAATTTGGGGCTACTGGCAAGGGAGGAGAATTACACTGAAACTTATTTATATTCCACCTAAAACTGCTATAATGGAGTTTAAGAAAATTCTGGGAGAAATAGTTAGCTTTCAGCAGGGAATATTACTTATATGTGGGACTGGAATTGATTTGCAACAGTGAATATGTGTCTGGGGGGACCAGAGTGGAAGATATAGCAAAGGAGGGTAGATTTTTGAAGAAATTTATGTACATTCAGTAGTAGGAGTTTGGAGTAAATGTATATAATTGTATATGATTTCCCAAGATACAAAAACTGTGCCATGCTAGACAAAACTTATTTCCCTCAGGGAAAAGTCGAGCCATGATCCAGTTTCATTTAATAATTATTGTGGCCTTTGTATCCAGAGGTTCTCTACCTAAAGAAGCTGATTCTGAAGGTTGTAAAAAACTGTTATACCATCCTTTATCTCTAGCTCTCATTTTCCTTTTTGGGAGTAATACCCTCATTCTGTTTAAAAATAGAGTATAAGAATTAAGTTTAGGTTTCAGTCAAACAAAGGACTCTGTTATATCTGTGTAAGTATGTGTATTGTTAATTTTGGTCATTTAGCTATGGTACAATAATTTCTATACCAACACTAACAGTATGACCCTGTGAAAAGTATATTTACAAAGGATAGGAAGGTCAGACTTTAAAATAGCTTCAGGGCACCAGAGTCCATTCTACCAACCAAACAAGGTATAGATTAAGGGAAAGGGGGAAGGAAAAAAGAAGGAGAAAAAAGGGGAAGGGAAAAGGGAAAGAAGAATAAGAGAAAGGGGAAAAATTAAAAAAAGAAAGAAAAAAAAAGAAAATATTAAACAGAGCACTATGGAAATTGTTCACATTCCCATAGTTTAGGCCTATAAAAAGAAATCCTTATCTGTTATAAAATAATTATTTCTTTCCATATTATAATAACCTTTTGTTGGTTGTCAAGACAACACCATACAATTCAGCTGAAATGTTTTTCCTGTTTCCTATGGACTCTCATACTAAAGGAGTATGAGAGTCATCTCTTGGAATTTTCTAGTACAGTTGTTTTACTTCTCCCTGATAATGCCCAGTAACTTTACATGTATAAAAACTTTCCTTTACATGCTTAAACTTCTGTACTACATTACAGGGAGAAAGGTAGTTAGGCACAGAGATAGTTATACTGGAAATGGATGCCACACAAAATTATTTTTACTCATATTAAAAATCAATACATCCCCCCTCCAAACTTTTAATTCAGTCTCATCATATCAATCAGTCATTACCAATCTCATCCCATAAATGATTGTATTTGATTTGTGGAACAGTAACGGCCTTCAAGATAAGAAGAAAAAGACCCTGGTGATGCATTTAATATACATATATAGATCCAACATTGTCTATTTACAAGAAACTCATATAACTAACGACCAGTGGGACAAAGACAGAGAAAGAAAATGGATCAAACAAATTATTTCAGCTGGTTAGCATACCAATTCCAAAGGGACAGCTATCTTAATTAAAAAATCCTTCCCAGGAGAAATAATAAACTTTAAAACTGATACAGATAGTAGATAGTGTCTCTGCTCTTGCCTTCACCCCGAAATAAACAAACCTGTATTATTTTTAAATGTATATGGCTCTTGCTCTAACCAACAAAATTTTATTTATGACATCTATAATTTACTACTTACTTTCCCAAATCATTATTTCATCATAGGTGGTGATTGGAACACTCTCATAAACCCTGCCACTGACTGCTCAGATAAATCTAGAAAACAATCATCCCAAATAACTTTAGCCATAGAAGAATTAATAAATAACTTTAACCTAATAGATCCTTACAAATTTCAGGAACAACAGGACTCTTCTAATACATACACACATTTTCAGCTTGACATAGTGTATGGTCTCAAACTGATTTCTTTCTGATTTCGGATTCCTTCTCCAACCAAATTCTCAAGTTTGTAAAAGATGTGAGATCAATTTCTGACCACTCAAAAATTTCAATTACCATTAACCCCTCATATGCAAGAACAAATAAGAGTGGTAATGTTAATTGGTCAATTACGCCAAATTTACTAAGGAAGGATGATGTAGTCGAAGAAATCAATATAATGTTAGCCCAAATGGAACAAGGCTTCTCTACAAACACCATCCCTTTAGACATACAATGGGCTGCTACCAAAGCTATGATTCTAGTTCTTCTCATCCAAAAAGCCTCTATTTATAAAAAAAAAACAAAGAATTAAAAGAAAAACAGCTATTAGAAAATAAACTAAATGAAATTGAGTTAAAATTACAAAATAACTACTCCCTTAACATAGCAGCAAAAATGAAGACTATCCAGAAAGAAGTTTACTCTCTCTACCTACAAAAACAATCCTTTTCCAAACTAAAACTCCTATATAAATACTCTGAATGGGCTCAAACTTCATCCAAAACATTGTCAAGAATAATTAATATAGAAAACAGACCTCCTAATATTTCAGAAATACATTATAAAGGTAACACTTTTAATAAAAAAAACCAACATTGTTAATTCTTTCAAAGAAATGTACAATAATATTTACAACTCTCATAAACAAGTTCACCTGGATTTATATGAAAAATTCCTAGATGATCTCAAGTTCCCCTGCTTAACTGAGGAACAAAACAAGTTCTTAGACAACCCCTCAATTCGAATGAAATCAAACTAGCAATAAAATTAAAATGCAACAAAGCCTCGGGTCCAGATGGCTTTACTGCTGAGTTTTACCAGAAGTTCAGTCTGCAATTATCAAGAATTTTACTCAAAATTTACAACTTTATTATAATACATGCAATCACTGACCTTTTATTTAAATAATTCAAAAACAATTCTATTACCAAAACCTCAATCCGATAAAACTAATCCACTTAACTATAGACCCATAGATCTCATCAACATAGTCATCAAAATTCTAAACTCTATATTAGCCAGTCAGGTGAAAAAAGTGATCATGACCATAATTTCCCTGAAACAACTAGGATTTATGCAACAAAGACAGGTATGTGATAATACCCTTACCATTGATGCTTCAATAAATCTATTAGCAAAAGATAAACATCCTAGATACTCCTTAACTGTTGATACCAGTAAGGCCTTTGATAATGTGGACCTAAACTTCCTATTCAGTACCATGCCATATTTTAACATTCCACTATCTTTTATTAACATTATTAGAACAATGTACCAGAATACTTCCACAATGCTATCCATCAACAAATCTTCATCACAACCCATTAAGACCACAAACAGAACCAGACAAAGTTGTCCTCTCTCTCCATACCTTTTCAATCTTTATCTAGAACCTCTCTTATTAATCATTTCCCAGAAAATATACCACCATACTCCCAGAACAAACAAAATTGAACTAAAATATACAGCTTATGCAGATGATCTAAATATCTATTTCGAACTACCTAATACGGACTTACATAAAATCTTAAACTCGGTTATTTCTTGAGTATTGCCAACTACCAAATTAATACAACAAAATCCTTCATATTCCCAGTCGAGCCCTGTAACCATAAAGAATCGTACTTTCCCCATCACAAAATTTAAAATATTTGGGTATAAACTTTGCCCATACAGAATACAGAAAATACAGAAAATAAACCTTCATAAAACATGGGAACAAATTAAGTCAGACATTGATAGATGGAAAAATATAAATCTATCCCCCTTATTCAAAGCAGCAATTATTAAATGAATATTCTCCCTAGGATTCTTTTTCAGTTTAATTCCATTAATCTAAAAATTCCAAATAGTTTCTTTCAAAAACTGAAACAGCCTTATCTAAATTCATATGGTTCCCAAAAACAACTAAAATATGCTATGTAAAACTAATATTTCCTAAAGATAAAGGTGGGCTGGGTCTCCCAGACTTTAAATTATATCATTCAATCATTAATGCCAGTCATCTTATTAATATTTCTAATTATGACATAGTCAACCATTCATGGATCCCCATATGGATTAAATTATGGTTTCAACATATAAGCTCTATACACATTAATCCCAAAGCTATACCTTATATACACCCTAGTAATAGGCTCATATCCAAACTATATCCTCTGATTAAAAACAAAATCACTTCCTTTTGTAACTTAATTATATCTTTACACCTTGAAAAAGCACTTGAACTCTTACAACCCATACATTTGAGCCCCAATTTGAAAATTAGTAACAAAATGATTGACCTTAACAAATTACCACAAATTAAAAATATTACAGTATGGCAATTATTTCATACAGGTAATCTTACTATGGAGCAATTATGGATAACCTTAGGCACAACACGAAAAAGTAACCCTTTACTAAATCAGCTTAGATCAATAATTAAAATGAAATTATCAAATACAAATATTGGAGATCAAGAGATTAAAATAACCCAAACAATCATAGACACCTTATCTTATAAATCTAAAATGATCTCTCAAGTACATAAACTAATAACACAAATAAATATCAGTTTTCAGTCCTCTATTCCAATTATTGGATGGAGATTGACAAAAATATCTTAGTTGATCAAAAATATGAAGCAATACATAATTTTGTGAAATTAATGCCACTTAAGAACTTAATATATACCCAGAACTTAATATATACCCAAATCATGTTAAATAAGAACTCTTACCATACTCCTGCTGTTCTAAATAAATTTGGTTACAAGTACTCTCAAGCTTGCCCTTTTTGCCCTGTTCCTAATGCTGATACACACCTCATTTTCTGGAGTTGTAAGACCGTTTATAAGCTGTGGTGCTCTCTCGGAATAAAATTTGAAAAGATGGGATATGAAAAGACTACATTCTCATGGAGAACTACAATTCTACACATAACCCCCAAATCCCTTACAGGGATACGCAAACATGTTTTAATAACATAAGTGCCTTGATCAAATATTTCATAGCTAAAAACTGGCTTAATAAAACAAAGATCTCATGCAAAATTTTTACAATCTGGCTATAAAGTACATCTTCTCAAATAAACTTATAACAAAAAATAATGCAAAAAGAGCATACTTCATGAGATACTGGAGTAACTTATTAGACTTCATTCTGTAAAAGTCTGTCCATCTGTAAATCTAACTCTATGAAGACCGTAGGTAGTTTTATACATCAAATCTGATCTAATATTAATTTATTTATTTATTTATTGACATTTATTAACCGGGTTGGTCCAGCTGGGTTTTTGGCCTGTTTTCACTGGAGACCCGAGGAGAAAAGCTCCAATACAGATATATACAGACATAAAAAGGTAACAATTTCAATTAACAATATGATGAGATATGAAAAAAAGAAGAATAAATAATACAAGACTACAGATACAGGTGAAAACATGCAAACTATTTACATTATGTAAACTATATGTTTACAGAATTAGAGTTTGTACGTATTTACATGCGGATTAATTGATCAGATGAGATAGTTCAGTTCAGTTTGTAACCCTTAGTTGAGGTTCATAACCCATAGTTCAGTTGAATTTGTAACCCTTAGTTGAGGGATCACATTACTAAGGTGATGGAGGATAGTGAGGAAGGGGTAAGCCATTGGAGGGAGAGATGAGGTTAGGTTGGGGCTGTGCAAGGGCAGATTCTGGTGTTGAGCAGATGGAGTTTTAGTTTCTCCGTAAAGTGTGCTGTGTGAATGGTGGAGCTTATATCGCAAGAGAGTTTGTTCCAATTTTGGGCTATTGAGTATTTATATAAGAGTTTGCCTACTGCTGAAGTTGCTGATTAGAGGTACGGAGAGTGTGCGAAGGTGTGTAGATGGAAATGAGGGAAGAAGGAGCTGGGCAAGATGAAGGTTTGTAGAGAATGAAATGTAGCATTTGTAGTTGTGAAAGTAACAAAGTGTGGTGGAATTCTAGCCATTGTAGGGATGCGAGGGGTAGACAGTGGTGGGATTTGTAAGGAGAGTCTTATGAATCTAGCTATCTTATGATAAGTTTGTTGGAGTTTGTTTAGAGTTGTGGCTTGGATATTGGTGAATATAGGGGCAGCATACACTAGGGAGGGTAGGAGGAAGGCTTGAGCAAGGGAGAGCCTAGCATTTGGAGTTAGACATTTCTTGTTACGATAAAGCAAGCCAAGTTTCTGGTTAGTCTTTTTTATACATTGGAGAAGGTGAATATTAAATCTGAGTTCATCATCTATGATGACTCCTAAAAGTTTAGTATGAGCATCAGGTTTAATAATTGTGTTATTTGAGGAGGTGATATAGAAGGAAGATTTGTGGTGTGTATGTGAACAGGGAGGAATAGAAGGAGTTTGTTTTTTGGGGGGTTAAGGATGAGTAGGTTTTCAGAGAGCCACTGTTCAGTAGATGAGAAAGTATGTTAAGAGAGAGTATGGAGCTCAGAGATGTTGTCAGAAATGGAGATGAGGGTAGAATCATCAGCGTATTGGATGAAGGAGGATTGTTTGCATGATGTGTGTAGGTCATTAGTGAAGATGTTAAAGAGCAGAGGACCTAGGATGGAGCCTTGGGGTACTCCTGTTGTGACAGGAATGGAGAAGTAGAAGAGAGCCATTTGACAGACTGCTGCCTGGAGGATAAGTAACTGGAAAACCAGGTAAGGGTAGAAGCAGATAGATTGAGACTAGCAAGTTTAGATAGCAGCAGAGGATGGGAGATAGTATCAAAAGCTTTTGAAAGGTCTAGGAAGAGGCATGAGATAAGTTTATTGTTATCTAGGGCTTCTGCAATGGTATGAGTAAAGGATAAGGAGGGCAGTACTTGTACTGTGGTGGGGACAAAAACCATGTTGGGTAGGGGTGAGAAGATTTTGTTGGAGTAGGTATTTTAGCAGTTGTGAGTGGATGCATTTTTCAAGTATTTTGGAGAGGTGGGATAGGATGGCTATGGGACGGTAATTAGATGGGTCAGTGGAGTTACCCCCTTTGTGTAAGGGAATAGTGAAAAAGGATTTCCAGAGGGTAGGTACTGTAGATTCCTGAATGGACCTATTGATTAAGATAGACACTGGGTAAGCTATAGAGTCAGCAGCTAGTTTGTGGAAAGTGGGGGGTAGATTATCTGTAGATGGTGAGCAGGGTTTGAGCTTAAGTAGAAGAGATCAGATATAGGAAGTAGGAACAGGCTGAAGGGAGAAGGGATTATTGTTGGGTGGGTAGGGGATGTATGTTGAGGAGTAGTCTTACCAGTTGTGGGTAAGAGTGACTGAATAGTATCAATAAAGTATTTATTGAGCAAGGTAGCTGTATCTAGAGGGGATGTATCTGGGTAGGGGTAGGGGGTTGAGGGCATCCAGGAGAAAGAATTCTTTTAATGGTTGACCAGAATTTCTGAGGGTTGGTTTTGCTATCAAGTAGAGCAGAGTTAAAGAAGGACTTTTTGTCAAAATTGGTTTGTTTCTTGGTAAGGTTTCTGAGATGTCTATTTTTGTGGATCAAGGATAATTCTTTAGTTTTGGTCCAGGCTTTCCAAGTTTTATCTCTTTGGAGCATAAGGGACGTAGCCTCTTTGGAAAGCCACGGAGCATAGTTAACTTTTATTCTAACCTTTCTAGAGGGAGCGATGTAATAAAATAAATAACTACAGAATCATCAGAAATTACCAAATTATACCCCTAGTGGCATCCATGTTGTAAATAGCAAGTTGTACTCCTTTATATTTACTGATGTATACACCCCTTCCAATAAGTAATGCAATGTATTGTTTTGATTTTACCTGCTCAGAAACTCTATCTCATGGTTATAACTGTACAAGCAAGTTGTTTGGGATACTATTGTTAATAATACTATTATTGTTTTGGTTAAAATTATTGTAATTTTTACTTTTATTTGTTGTTACTTGACACCTGTTCTCTTTCTTATATATTTTACATTTACCAATGTATGTGTTTTATATAAAATAAAATATTTCAATAGAAATAAAATTGGAAAAAAAAAACTTACTTCCCCCTGGAACGTGTATTTAATTGAGAGTTTTGATACACATACAATAACTATTTCAGATCAACTGCCAATAATAACTAAAAATGTAATGTAATAAACTAAAAATGAGACACTTTCCCACCTATCTGTTGAAAAGAGAGTAATTTAAAGAATGGGTAGTGGAAATTATTTGTGAGTTATTAGAGAAGATAGAATTTTCTTCTGAAAGTATAGCTGGGGAGTGGGATAGAATTAAAATTGAATTTAAAAATAGGATGGAAATAAAAGAAAGAGAGGTATGGTTAAGGAGTAGCAAGAATTATTTAGAGGGACTGACAAATGTTAACGTTTTGCAGAATAGGGAATTCTCACAGAACAAGAAAAGGAGCAATTGCAGAATGCTAAACAGAAAATAAGGGATTACTTGATAATATACATGAGTTTAGAAAGATTGCTGTTAAGTAACTGTTTTGTGATAATAATTCCAGAGAACAAAAACTTTTAGCACAGTGACTAAGGCAGTAGAAAGTAAAAAAGATTGTTGCTAAGCTTGGGGAGCCTATAACAAGGAAGATAACAAGATATTCTGTAGAGGTACTAGAAATATTTTGTAGATTTTATGAAAGTCTGTATAAAGCAGTGAAATATAGAAATCAAGAAAAGGTACAAATGGAAATGTTAAAGGAAGAATGAAATATGCCAAGGTTAGAGGTAGAAGGTCTATGTCACATAATCAAACTTCCAAAATTTAGAACACCATATGTTCAAACTTGGAAGTTCAAAATGTGATAACATTGAAACCTCAGAACAGCGAATTTTTTCCCAGGGAAAAAATTTGCTGTTCCAAAAAACATACACACAGCACAAGCACACTAAAAACCTAATAAACCTACACTAAACCTTACATACAAAACTATCTATGCACTAACCTTAACCCAAACCCTAACCCTAAGGTCCATCATAGGTTCATAGATAGGTTCATAGATTAGTACTAGGCTAATTGCCCTTGCGAGCCATTTTAAGCCTAGCCAATTATCCCCTGTGAGATTCAAACCCTGTACCTTGTGTTTGTAAGGCAAACACCTTAACCATTAGGCCATCTTCCCTGTAGCACACTTACCTGCACCCTAACCCTAAAGTCCGTCACTATCGCATACTTACCTTAACCCATTCCATAACTTGTGGAGAAAATGTCGAAGCCGCAGAAACAGCCAACCGAATTCTTTCCCTGGAAAAGAATTTGTATTTCTGCGGCTTCAACATTTTCAATTTTCGAACTTCCTCGTTCGAACTTCTGGTGTTCGAACAACTGGGCGGTCGATTAAATAACATAGACCCGAGGTAGATGGGGTTCAATTACTAACAGGAAAGGCGAAGATGAGATAAAAATGCTGATGTATACCCAATCCACAGGAAAGTCCCCAGGAGTAGGTGGTATTCCTGTGGAAGCTTGGAAGCAAGGAGGGAAAAAACTGGAAGGTTTTGTTTAACAGTATTTTAAGGGGAGGAGAAGCAGCAACATCCTGGAAGAAAAGTGGTGGTGACTATAATACATAAAGAGGGTAAAGACTCATCAGATCCACCTTCCTACAGGCCTATTTCAATCCTAAACAATGATTATAAGGTGTTTATATTTGTAATGGCTAGAAGAATGGAAAATGTGGTGCCAAAATGGATAGATATGGATCATTGTGGTTTTGTGGAGGGGAGGCAACCATTTGACAGCATTAACAGAACACAGATAATCCAGAGGGAAGGAGAATGTAAGAAAATACCACTGTTGTTGGTGGGTCTTGATGCAGAGAAAGTATTTGACAGAATAAGCTGAGAATTTATGAGCAAGGTAGTGGAATAATTTGCATTCACTGATAAAAGTATAAGGTTGATTAGGAGGATATATGAGGGACTGGAGGTGAACATTAAAGTGGGTGCCTTCCTCTCTGATAATTTCTGTTTTAGCAGAGGAACTAGGCAGGAATGTTCTCTTTCCCTTGTGCTATTTGCATTATATTTAGAACTATTGCCAAAGAAAGTAAGGGACTCTGAAATTTAAGGATATGGTAGTTAAAAAAGCTGGCTCGTGTGCAGATGATATTATTTTATACTTGATAAAACCAGAAAAGGACATTTCAGTGTCATGGAACATTTTGAGGCAGTTTCAAATCTTTTTTGGGATACAAAATTAATGAAGCTAAAACAAAGGCAATATCTGTAAATGATGTACCCACAAATGAATAGATTCAGCAATATCCATATTTATGGGAACATGATAAAATTAAGTACTTAAGAGTATGGATTAAAAATTATTGTAGTGTGGCAGCTAAGGATAAGTGGAAAGAGACTAATCAAAAGATAATACAAAAACTGAGAAATTTGAAGCTCTGTTATATGGATATGGATAGCAAGATAGAAGCAGTTAAAATGTTTTTAGTCCCTTTAGTTTTATGCACAGGCCAGGCATATTTTTATCAACCAGAGGAGAAGTTGTAGATAGCAATCAATAAAGAGCTGAAAGATTTTATCTGGGAGGGGAAGACAGCAAGAGTCAAGTGGGAAAAGCTGATTCTTCCAATAGAATAAGGCGATTTGAAATTGCCCAATTTGAAGGGGTATTTCAGAGCTACACAGTTAAGGCTCCTATATATTGCACAAGCAGAAACATATAATTCAAAGTGGAAAGGGATGATGATGCAACAGGGAGGAAGCTCAAGAAATGAGGAAAGACTAGAACTTTGGATGCAGATCCTTTAGGAGAATAACAATAACCATACAGAATATTATATTCAGAAAGTAGCAGAAACTATTCTAAAAACTAAGCTAATGCAGAAATGGAGAAAATAGATTCTGCTGATAGGGATTACTGCAATTCTGAATACAGACAATAGGAAACAGTGGGATAGAATTTATTGCAGAAAACTGACAAAAGAGCCAAGGTACTGGGAGCAAATAGGGAGGGAAAGGTAATAGACTGAGAAGAGGCCAAGAATTTATTTTGACTGTAAGCTAGAGATTGCCTTCCCTATCAAGGACTGATATATTATAGGCAAAGAGAAAGAAATTGCAGGATCCTAAGTGAAAGACCAGCACTAGTTTTTAGTAGAATTTAGAAATGAAGCTGCTGTTAAAAAAGGAATAATTAGCAGAGTGTGCAAAGTATTCCATAATAACTATAAGAATCAATCAGAGGAGATTAGAAAGAATAGAGAAGAGAGAGACTGGATAAGCAATTCACAAAGAAACAATGGGGGGATATATATATATATATGTCTCCCAAATATGCAACAATGTCTAGAAGATTTGGGATCTTTGCTTGGACTTGTTTACATAGGTGTTTTATACCCCAAGTAGACTCCAAAGAATTTTCCCTCAGGTAACCAACAAATGTTGGAGGTGTGATGGGGAAGAAAGAAATAATTGGGAACATATTTTCTGGGAGTGTAATGCATTGGCAGACTTTAAAGATTCTCTGCAGACTACTCTGTCAGAGATACTGGATGAGAAAATTGGTATAACCAAGAAAATTATTTTTTTGAGCTGTGACACAGAATCGGAATTGCCTAGACATAGTAAGGCCTTGCTGAGTCTAATTATGGTGGCTGCCAAAAATGCAGTTACAAGAAAATGGAAATCAAAGTCTTAACCAATTGTACTAGAAGTAGTAAGTGTAGTAACAGAGATAAAACAACTAGAATTATGATCTTTAAAAAAAGGGTAGCAGCAAATTACATAGAAAAAAAACAGGAATTCTGGGAACAGTACATGCAGAGTAGGAATGAGGTTTAAAAGAAGGCAGGATTTAAATGAGCTATGTGATGTTTGACTGACAATGACTGGATAGATTATACATGATGTATAATTTTTGTAACTAAAATAATGTCAATATGGTTTGTGATGTACAATGTTTGAATAAAAATTCTGTCAATATAAATGTATGATTGCCCATGTCATATGTAATAATTTAATAAAGATGTTTCTTGTTTAAAAAAAAAAAAGGAAACGTAAGACGCAGCCACTGAATTTTTCTTTTCGTTTTTCCTTACCAGACATACCTGTAAAAAAACGTTATTCCTTGAGCTCTATTTCCATTGTATGGCCTCCAGCAGCACTTATCTTCTCTAGTTCAATTTACCAAATTTCTAATTTTTTCATTAGCCAGATTTCTGACTCTGTCAAATCTTTCCTTTCAAGAAACCCTCAAAAGAAGATCCTTTCCACATTTTCCATGTAATTGTTATTTGACTCCCAAATTAAACACACAAGCTTTCTTCCTTTCTATACATTTCAGGGTCCTTTTGCCCCAAGTACCGTGGCATGGAAGGATAATGTCCTGACTGTGGCTAAGGTGACCCTGGTTCAATTAGTGGCTTAGACTCCTGAAGCACTCATGTGGAAGGGTGAGTATGCCCATCTGTGGGGGAGATGTACTATGGCTAACCTTGCATTCAATTGCCACTGGAGGCTGTGGACATGCAGGAGGTATTGTGTGTGTGTGTATGTGTGTGGTGGGGGGGGGGGCTAGTGATGTGGTAGAGTAACTATGAGGAAACTAAAGCACCTAGAAAAAAAAATGTTTGTAGATCCAGATAATCCATGCAAACTCCACCAAGAATGTGGCCTAGCAGGGAATTGAACCAGTGATACATAAACAATAACCACTGCAGCACTGTGCTTTTACCTTTAAAAGTACAGGTTTACTTAATGTTAAAGCATGTGAATGTACAGAACTACATTGATTGTTTCAGGGTTTGCTGTGCTGAGTATTTTTTTGTTAATGGAGTAAATTAACATTTCCTAAAACACTTGTCAACCACAACCCAGACGACAGTGACAGATCTAAGTACTGTGTATGAATAATTTAGAGTTGCCAATTAACCAGTATGTTTTTAGGAACTGGTAGGAAATGGAGTGCCTGAAGATGCCCATACAGATATTGGAATCACATGCATGCTGCACACAAACAGTGACACGACATCAGAACTGTATCCAGACCTTAGAGTTGTGAAGCAGAGATTTTGTCGCTGAATCTACTGTGATTCTGTCTTGTCAATTTCTGTAAATTTTGATCAAAATTGTTAAGGTATCATTTCTTAAGACTGGCATTTAATAGTACTGATACCTTTAACATGCTGGAGGTATATTTTTAGACTTCTGTAGGTCTGCTTAAAATGGTTTGCATGCTGACATGCTAGAATCTGCATGCCGGGTTGTTACTTAGACAGTGCAACCTGTTTACAGCTTTGTCATTCAGCATTGGCTTTCTGTTTTGTGAAAATGTGCAGCATTATTGGATGCATTATTCACAGTGTGGAAGCAATAGTACTTACCAAAAAAGTATTAAATATGTTTACAGTAGTGGACAAACGCATGAGGTAAAAGCAGCACTGGAGGAACACAAAAGAGAACACTGGCCAGCATGCTGTAAAGTGAAGCTGTTTTGGTTAATTACAATGCAACTTTACATTCACATTGTACTGATACACAGGAAGACATTTGATCAGGCACAGTGGCTACCAAAGGGAAGATGGCTGGTTGCCTGTACTGTTATTTTGCCACACAAAAAATGATGACCTAATACCACATTCTTTTTCTAGTTATACTGCAAAGAGGAATGCACTGGAAAGTCAGCTTACCAAGGCGAATGATGTGGTTATTTCTGACATTCCTGATGTCCCAGTTAGTATCCCTGTTCTTCAAGAAATGCTGAAAACTCTCCAGGTATGTTTTTCTCATTGTTCCTACTCTACACTTCTGCCACATTTGCTGTTCTGCCATGCTGTAGCTGTAATACTAGCTCTGTTTAGAAGTGCACATTCTCAGTGCTTGCTGACATCACAGAGTGCCACCTGTCATAGCATGCACAGGTGGTAACTAATGTGGCAGCAGTATGTGTCTAAGACAGTTTGCAGTTATCCTGTAGGTTGAATGAAAGTGTCATTTCATTTGGCGAATTGATAGGGGTACGTTTTTGAGAAGTGATGGAGTGACCTAATCAGAAACTGCTGCCAAGGCGTGAAGTTTAGAAGAAGCTCTGGATTCCAACAGTATGGAAACACTACAACCTTACTAAGATTATTGAGAAATTCTTACCAAGTCTTAGTGTAACATATTTGTTAATTTACTGGTTAGACCTAGCTGGTGCGCACTGTTGAAGGTAAAGACTCCTCTTTGAAGGGCATGCATTTAGTATTGTACCCAAACTAGATCAGTCCTGTCCCATCATCCTCTGTTTGTGCTGTTTATTTTATTCATGACATTTAATGTTAGCACTTGGTTAAGTAGGCATCCTTACTTTCTTTTACACTGCATAACCTGCTTATTGCATCAGCTTTAGCAGAACAGCTTCCTGCTTTGTAAACAATTTTATTAGATGCCCTCAGTAACATTGCCCATTGCTAAACTCTTAATGAACCAGTTGGTGAAACAAGTTTCTTTTCAGTGGTCCAGGCTGGCAACTTAAATAGTATTCCCCACTCACATCATTGATCTCTTCCCCTTGACTACTCAACCCCTCACTCATGAGCTCCATCACATCACTGCCATTTGCAAAGTCAGACCTCATAGGTTTACTATTGCAACTGCTAGTGTACATCCACTGCTGCCACTAAAACTTGTTTCTTGCTAAAAATCGCTTACTTCAGCATAACAAATGATATGACAGCCACAGTGTAGACACTTTCTACTCAATTAAGTTCTACTAATCCCTGCCTTACAACACTTCACTTCACAATACACACTTACAGAGGATCTCAGTCTCCCATATCTCTTGATATGGGGTTCCATTCCCACACCTCTTACTTATACATTCTGTGTCCAGAGTTGCTGCACAGTCACACAGCTGTGACCAAAGTAAAATATAAAGTAATGTGCTGTAGTTGATGGTGTGTGTGTGTGTGTGTGTGTGTGTGTGTGTGTGTGTGTGTGTGTGTGTGTGTGTGTGTGTGTGTGTCATGACTGTAGCACTTATCGATGAACTTTGCATTCAATAAGCTATGACAGGACAGCTCGTCTACCTGTTGACAATGTGAGTAGTTGATATGGTGCATTATACCTTCCTGTATTATCACATAACATACAGTTAAAAATTGCATTAAATGAATGCTCTGTTAGAATACATCTAAAAGAGGATCTCCTTGTGTGGGAGAATTTTACTGTATCCCAGTACAATTTTATAGTTACTAAATCTGGTATGACACAATAGTGGAGAATAGGGGAAATGTCATTAACCCCACTGCTGTCTGATCTCAAAGTCAAATCCTTTACCTGCACTCACCTACAAACACACTGTCAGTCAAAGACACATACATTTATACATCTCTCATACAGACAAACTGCTCTAATCTACATACTCATACAACTCTAAAAACAGCACTAACACAACCAAACATGCATGGATAAACTTACCAGCAATGAAAACATCCAACAGTTTTGCAGATCAGATAATAGCACTATACCATTGATGAAACTAGAAGGACAAAATATGCTTGGCATTTCCATTTCAATAGGACATACTACTGATGACACCAGCTGAACCCATGTTTCCCTAGATAGGAGCAAACACAACCATGCAAATATTTATGAAGTCTTTTGACTACTTTGTATAGTTGGCTAAAGCAGAGAATATGACCTCCATAAACCTGTCTCACATACATCTTGAGTGGTGAGGAAAATGGCAAGGGGAGGTGGGAGTGAATTGCCTGTTTTGGCCCATCCGTCTTTGCATGGAGGGGAGGGATTGACCTCCTATTGTAGTGCCCTCTAGTGGAATATATGACTGGCTACAGCAGCTTAAAGGGCCATGGTATGCACTGGATGCACACTGCACTGTAGCTGGAAGTTAGCTGATGCTATAGCAAGCATGTGTCATAGACAGATGGTTCCGTGTTCCCATGTTAGCAGTATGCATGTCAGATCTGTTAAGGGTGGGGTAAGATAGCTACTAAAATGCCCCTTCCCTCATCACAATGCAATATAAGGCACCTATATTCTTCAGGACATCTGGTAGTTCCCTAGCCAAGTCAGTAACCATCCTTAAATGTGGCTGGCCTTGATGTAGCGGTGAAAGTAGACCCTTAGGACAGTGTGGTGAGGATGGTCCTGGCACAAGAAAGTAAGGATTGAGCAAAATGGTAGTGTGGATGGGGACAAACCTTTTTCATGGTCACCTGAATGATGGCTCCCTGGTCAGCTCTCAGATGGTTTTAAGACATATTGAAGGAGGCCTATGGTTCAGTCACAAGGGGGAAGAACACCTAGAGAAATGGTGAGAAATATTTGGACACAAAGCATTATGGCTAACTTTCCTTGTCTTATTATGAGCACTTAAGTTCAGGAGGTGTCCGTGTACAAGTACTTAGATTTATATCTCAGAACTATCTTCATAGGTTTATGATTAAATAGTTTTGTAATAAATGACCAGACAGACCTAGAACTTCTTATGCATTTTTTTTGCGGGGGGGGGGGGGTTAGGATGTTTTCATTTAAACTCTACATTTCATAGCCACAAGTACAGAAGATTATGGATGTAGTGCGGTATTCATTTTTAATCCCATTTCCAAAAAAAAAAAAAATACCAACACAAAGACTTGGTTTCCACATAAGATGCAGCTAAAGTACTGTATGTATTTATGGGGTCTGTATTAAATCAGCGAAAGCTTAGAAAAGGGAATGCTGATTTATCAACCCCATGTATGTGAAAGCTTACAATCCCTAACACTCAGAACAGTGATTTTTTTCCCAGGGAAAAAAAATCGCTGTTCCAAAAAAGTAAAAAAAACCCTTTAAAACATTACATAAAGTGGGGAGCTTCGCCACTCACACCCCACAACGTGGGGAGGCTGTGCCCCCCACACCCCCCTACTTAAATATACTAACTTTGAGATCGCACTACAGTGACGAAAATGGCAAAATACCGAAGGCGGCCAAGCGATTTCTTTCCCATGGAAAGAATTTGTTTATGTGTCCTTTCGTATTTTGCCGTTTTGTGTTTTCAAGTTTGATCCAGACACATTCAAAAGAATGCGTCTTTGATCATCTGATAGGGAACTGTAGTTATGTATCTATTTATAGGGAAAAGCTCTTATTCACTGAAGGCCTGGTGAAAAAGCTCCAACAACGTCACCACTCAAAATAATATAAATTACATGGCAACATAATGATTATGCAAACAAAAATTAAACAGGTAAGATGGAGTAACAATGGTAATCATTATAAGGGCATTATAAATCAACTTATTGGACATTTTGGGAAGTACAGTAGTTTTAACACAATATTAAACTAGAACAAGAAATGAGGAGCCTGTGACATACCATATGGGCAGAGAGAGAGGGAAGGTAAAAGAGTCTTAGGTTAAAGGTAAGTAAAGAAACAGGTGACCATCCATATAGATGAGTATTATAAATGCAAACTATGAGTAGGAGGTGATGAATCTTAAGGCTTAGGGAAGGCCTGTATTTCAGTCAGAAGTCCAGATGGAGAAAAGATTAATTTGAATAGAATTTTGAAAGGGGAGAGTGAATGGAATCTGTTTTAGCTATAATAAGATCTTGTTTAAAGCAACATAAAGCAAAAACAGGGAATTATCAAAACAATTATTGGTCAAAGGGACTTTTGCATGGAGGAGGGACCCCAGCTGAACTAAAACTGAGTGTACGAGTACACTAGTCTAGACAGCATTTAGTGGCAGTTCTCTTTGGAAGACAAATGATGTGGGATAACCTTGGATATAAACAGATTAAAAGATGTAAATTCAACCAGTGCAAAGATTTTAAGGAAGCACAGTTATGTCCTTTAAAAGGGTTCTGCAACAATTACAGCTGTCCTATAGCTTTGAGCTAGGAAGAGGGTTTGGAGAAGAAAGGATTTTGCTGTAATGATTCTAGGTAACTCATTCATGAAATCAGGTATTTAATTTCCCTTTGGGGTTAATGAATTTTATATGGAGATCAGATTTCTTAATACTGGTAAAGAATGACAACAGAAAATGTGACAGGTAGAACAACTTCAAAAACAATATTGTATTGGATTAAATTGTAAGACTCATAGCCTCTGTTTTTGCTGCATTAAGAAGAAGACCGCAGCTGTTTGAAGCTGGTTTGAGGTTAGCACTGGCATTAGCTAATTTAGGCAGTGACTGAAATGAAAACATCAGATTGTCATCATACTGAATAAGTCTGGCTGGGGTGTACTGAAGTGTCATGCAATCAACAAAGATAGTGAAAAGAAGATGAGCAAAGGAGGAGCCTTGAAATTCAACAGATTGGTTAAGAGGATGAGGCAGTACTGGCCCATATAATGGTGGAGCGTGGTCACAGATGTAGCTCATTAACCACAGAATTGCAGGAATGGACAGACCACAGCTGGCAAGACACTCGGAAATGACCAAGTGATTAACTGAAATGAGCACCTTGAATAAATGAAGGAGCAAAGCCATTACTCACTGTCTTATGTGAAGTTTCACATGGATAAATGTTAGAAGAGCAGCTCCATTACTGTGCTATAGATGAAAGACGTGTGGGAGGAAGAATTTAGTGTCTGGCTACATATTGCATTATATGGCATGAATACATTTTCCAGGATGTTAGAAAGATATGGTAACACTGGTATTTGGCAGAAGTTGCTAAAGGTATAGGAAGGACTTCCTTTACAAAAAGGGACAACCAAAACAGTTTTATAAGAGGCAAGTGAAGGATGTTCTTAAATATGTTTTAAAAGGATAGGAATGAGGAAGGCCGTTACACAAGCAGACAGCTGCAGGTAATTAATTCACCTGTAGTATGTCATCTGCATATGGGGAGAAATGGAAGCATCCAGAAAAAAATGCAGAAACAGCCTGGACATATGAGGTGAACAGAAAGCACTCCAGATGAAAAACAAATGTGAGAGCCAAGAACTGTGAGTTATCAGTGTTTACTAGTACTGCCATATTACGATTGCTCTCCTGCTTATGTGGATAACTAGGAAGACCTTTGTTCAACTAGAGCTGTGTGCTCCTCTATTATTGTATAGCTTTACAGTCCAGGAGTTTCTTTAAGTTCATTCAGCCTCTTAGTCATTTTGGTGGTTGCTTTAATGCCACAGTGGTATGGCGGTAGTGTTGTTACCTCACAGCAAGAGGTTCTCCCATTCGATTCTTGGCTGGGCTTGGGAGTGCCTTCTGTGTGGAGTCTGCTTGTCCTCCCCGCGGTTGGAAAGACATGCGTGCATAAATGGGTGTGCCTTCGTTGAAGGTTGGGCATCGAGCTGGCACCTCGGCGTTTCATAAAAATCTTCTGCCAGTCATTAGCAGACCGGAGTTCTGCTGTGGTGACCCCTTATCGGGAAAAGACAAAAGACAAACAACAACTTTATCCCTTTGGAAGACTTTGCACAGATGGCTGAGAGGTAATTCTATCGAATCTAACATCTGTCTGTTCACTAATGAAAACATGTTTGTATAGTCAATTTTTTTACTAGTACATGTTTTCTAACATCTTATTTTACTTTTTGTACATTGCTATCCATATCTATTTTTCATTTGCCACATGTATTGTACGATTTTTTTTCAGTGTGTGTGTGTGTGTGTGTGTGTGTGTGTGTGTGTGTGTGTATATTACTGTTTTACATGTTTATTGTTATCAGATGCCCTTACACTTTGACATTCTTTGAAAAGGCATATTATAAATAAGTATTAACTGATTAATTGACTGATGTTTGATGCAGTCAAAATTCTGGGCAGATTTAACAGTGATGTAATCTTGGCACAGATTCATGAATACATGTTAAAAGGCTGATTCTGCTTCAAAAATGAGACAGTACTTATTTTTTAATGGAAGTTATTTGTTGATGGGGAAGTGAACTGGTCCTTTTCAGAACTTCTTCAGATATGACCTTCACCATAAGGGTAAATGCAATATATTTATATCTGGATGTTTGGGGATAGCCAATCAGCAAGAACATTTTTTTCAGAATGGATAGTAAAATGTGGTATGTAAATAAAACCCTCACAAACAGAAGGGAAACATTCCAACTCAACCTAGACATTGCCTGCAGCGTAGGATGACCCACGGAGTTTGGCTGCCTATGGCAGTGCTCTTAACCACTGAGCTACCATACTGTACATGCCGTACTATCCTAGAACATCAGCCTGTCTACTACATATGAAAGTGTACTGTGGCAGTATGCATTCATAATTCCATTTGCAAGGACACTTTATAATGTTGAAATTATTGTATCCCTCATATCTTAGACTATCCAGAATGAGACAGTCATATATAGGGTGGGCTGGTAAGGGTCAGGATATATAGAAAATTAAATTAACAAAATGTGACTGAAAAGCTAACAAAAGGAGTACAATATCTATTGCTATAATAAATTTGTTAGATGTGTTTACTATGAATTCATTTTCAAACAGCCTTAGAAGGACTAAAAGTTTTATGTACATGGTATCCCAGAATAACTCATTGATGATAATGTACCTGGATTCGCTAGTGTGAACGTTTCTAATTGTATGAAGAGTAATAGAGTGCATCATGTAATGTTGTCTCCTTACAATGCTTTGTACAATGGCCTGGTTGTATGCAATGTGTAAGAAGCTCTAAGGACCATGACATTTAATGATACAGACATGAAGCTGTCATTCTTCTTATCTAACTTGTTTAATTATGTAAATGCAGTTCAGATGATGCTAAGTCTGTCTCATTTACAAATGCTTGTTTCACTACTTGACTTGCTTATACCAGATTTTGAAAGGAAAATTCCACCCAGCTCCATGATTTAGAGTGATAAAGGCTCTGACTGTGACCTCTCTACTCAAATGTTGGAGGGGCCAAGCAGGAAGGGTGAAGAGAGGTTGATACCAACTTGTCTATTCAGGATTGAGGGAGGATGATAAGCCTGCTGCTGTGCTAACACCTAACAGAGTTTGGAAGTTTACATGTACTGAAAGTGAAAGCCATGGTGGAAGGTGACACAACCAAGTAGAATACATTCTAGGTGACACCAGGCATGTGCAAGTAGTGTACATGTATGGGAGTCAGTATTGATAGTTACAGTCATCATTAGCCATGAGAATTAATGGGTTTGGGTGCACAAACAAAATGGCTGCCCAGATGATGGCCTCCCTTGACTCGTTCTTGACTGTGCGGGATCAAGTGAACTGATCATCTTTAGTCCTGAGTAAAGAATAAATGAGCCAATTGGTCATAAGAATTAATGAGCCAATTTGTCATGGAAGGACTGATGGCTGAAAGCAAAATTACAAAGAAAATGATGTGCTTAGAAGCAAATCCTGTATAAAGATATCACATTGAGAAGTTTTGCATCTGTGGATGAAGTTTGTATGGAACTACAGTTATGGGTTCCTCAAGGAATCTAGAGCATATATAGTGGTTATGGGTAGTGATTACTCCTGGAGGATATATCAATCAGATAAAAACTAGATTTGTAGAAAGGGGCTATAAGTATCCATTAAATTCACATATTTTCCCAATAGATGGTGCCTCTGTTCAGAGTAAAAGGCAATGCTTTGTCAGAGCAGAGTTTTACTGTTCTTTTTCCGTTTTAATGAAACGTTTTTGTTTTGCTGACATCTCATACCATTGCAGCTTCCCTAGGAGTTGGATTAGATATGCACATTTCTAAAATTTTGAAGTTTTTGGACTTCCTTACCTGATATATAATATCATATACATTTTCTTATCTGTTTCTACCAACTACTTGGCTCCAAATTTCCTTAGTACCCTTCCCTGTTAACCCTACACACACACACACACACACACACACACACACACACACACACACACACAGATTTTGCACGTTCCCCCCCCTTAGTTTACTTCCTTGACTTGAATGAAACATTCTTTTATCCAGTTCCTTCCCTCACCTTTTTAGATAATAGATAGCTTCCTTAGTAGATTTGTTCTTTTGTTTTATTGACTGATTGCTTGATTGCAATTTCTGGTCATAGTCACAGAATGTTTAAAATGGTATACAGTTTCATTGTGAAGAAAGCAGATGCACTGAAACAAATACTTTTGTCCATCGCTTAGGAAAGCTATTGTCTACCGTGCTTCATGACTTTGCTGGCTGATAACTAAATACTGGAATGGCTTATGTTCCACAACTGCTAAATGAGGAGGAGCTGTTTTTTGGAAGTTGTGTTTCTTTCCCCTGACTGAGTGCTAGACTGAGTGCTAAGACATTTGGCAGTAAAAGACTCATCTTCAGCATTTTTCACCACACCAGCTCATAGCAGCTTGCACTAATTGATACCATTGTTGTAGCTAACATTAGCAGTACTTCTTATCAAAAAACTTTACTAGTTCTAAATTCTTAAAAAACACTGGATTCATAATCACTATGGGTTTATAGCAGAATGCAGATTCAAAGTGAATGTTCTTGTTCATGATTGAAAAATGTATTCATATTCTGTGATGAGGTTGCTGTAGGGAAAATTATGCATATAGAATATCTTCAAGAAAATGTATTTTTTGTGGGGTAGGGTCGTTTGAGATTTTGAACCTATTGAGAGTTTGTATTTTTCCAAATACTACATATTTAGCTATACAAAGTGATTTTTTTTTTTGCAAAACTTGCAGAAGTTTGTTTAGTTACTGTAACTGGTAATACGTTTAGTAGTGTATATATTTTGTTCAAGACATTCTAAAAATAAACAAATAAATGTCCTTAATGAAATATGCACACATTTTACAATTTTTTTTATATTTAGGCTGTACAGACAGAAACGCATTGCTGCTTTGCAGACTTTGAAAACACAGTTCCTCAGATGAAGTCATTTTTCAAGAAAAAGAAGAAGAAAAGGCAGTCTCTGTCTAAAACTGCTGAAACACTTAGTGCAGAGTGGAACAAAGTACAAAAGAGCCTTGAAGCCAGGTATCTTTATTCGATTAAGAACTAGTCAGTAAAAAAACACATGTGCTGATGTTACTCTGTAAGCCAGCAATATCCAAATGTGTTGTTCTAGTCATATCTATGCATAAAAATATTGATTAAAAAAGAAAGATACATTTGTTGGTTTTATTTTCACTTCTATTTATCAGAGAAGTTTTCTATTTAATGATTAATGCTAGGATGCTTGGTTATCCACTAGGAAAGCATGCATATTGCATTTATAGTTTAAAATATGTCCACATGCAGTGTAATCAAACAGAAGGGATTTTATTTAGGAGAAGAGATTTTAATGTTCAGCATTCTCCAAACAAAAATCAAGCATTTTTAAAATGTGCTCTTACTGTCTGGATTATACATCAATGCTCACATTGTATTTAATATGCACACATAATAACATAATTAAAACAATCATAGTCTGGTGTTTAATTAGTGGTGTTAGCTGAAAATTAAAATAAGTTTACTCTAAGCAGTAATTTTAAATGTTATATTTTAACTGCACCTGTCCCTAAACATTTCCTTTTTGACTTTACAATATGCAAAGATTTTATATTCCCAATTTAAAACATTACTAATAAGTATCCAGTAATCTTTTAATGGACTTTATACTGGTAAATCATGGTATACCCACAATGGGACATTACTTGCTGAAACATACAATTTTTTTCTTACAAATCATACCTTCAACAAAATTCAAAAGACTTATTTTTCACTTTATTATGAAAATGCTAACTGTTCTGCAATTATTAATGTTGCTGTTTTTTATCAAAATAGTCAGATATATTTCAGGAATTTCTACATAATTTACTGGAAAGTTGGAAAATATTTTTTCTCCTACAATATCAGGCATTTGCCATATTTTTTCCCACAGAACACAAATGACTTAATTGAAGGATTACTTTTAGAAGGGTCATAACAGATAGTTGTACTCTGGAATAGTTGATTAAGCCAGTTTTGAATATATTAAATGATTCATCAGGTCTTATAAATGCAAATCTAGTTTTTTTTTACAACTAGAAGTAAAACAAACAAATTATAAATGCCTTCTAAATGAGAAATTAAAACAACAGCCTGCCTATTTGTAACTTAATAAAATGTACATCAAGCCTAATGTAGTGATGTACTAATGAGATAATAGAAATCAAGTCAAGATGACAGCAAAAAAGATCAAGGATGAGAAGTAAACTACATTGTATCTGCAACTAAAACAAAACCAGACTAGTTATAGAATAAAATAAACTTGGCTCAGCAAAAATTATGTCTCAGTTTCTGTTTGTGGAACTAAGAAAACCAAGATGTAGATGAAAATAAATGTTAAAAGACAATGTAAATGCAGACATAAAAAACTCACCTGAAATGTTATTACAGGGACATGAAAATGGGATATTTTAAATACTTGGATGAAACAGTAAACATTTTATGACATGGAAATACTAAACATGAAGCTTAAAGGGAGATGTTCTGCAACTCCTACAGATTAGAGCAGTTTGTTCCTTGTTGGAAATTAACCTTAACTACAGCATAACCATAAAACTGTGTTATAGTAGCAGTGTAGCAAAACTGTGAATGCTTTCTTAGCATAAGATATGAAAATATTTGTACTATGTAGGCCTGTATGCTGTGAGTAAAATTTTGACAACATCCTGATTCTACAGCCACATAAAAGTATAAAACTTGAGGAAAAAGTTTATGGTTCATAGATAAGTACTAGGCAGTCAGTCTGCAGACCACTGCAGGCCTAGCCAAAAAAAAAAAAAAAAAAAAAAAATATATATATATATATATATATTAAAACACTTATAACCTCAAGGATGGCAAGACTGGGTAGACTGGGAGAGAATATGAAGCTTCTTATCAAATTATCTAGGTTTACCTTGAAGGTGGCAAGGATGCTGCTCTGCTTGACATACAGTGGATGTTTGTTCCAGCGGTGAGGGATATGTTGGGATATGAATCTATTATGCCAACTTGCCTTGCTTATGAAGGTTTAGTTTCTTTAACTAAGTACTTCAGGTGCCATTATTTCTGTGAAGGAATAGGAGATTAAGGATCTTTCATGGCTTGAAAAGTTAGACAGAGGTCTTCACGGAGGAGTCTTTAAGAGACTGAATACAAAGAAAGGACTGCCAGTCTCTCCTGATAACTAAGATTTTTGAGGCCGCTGTTTAGACAAACAATTGCTGAAAGGTACACTATATTCAGTAATAGGTCTGATAAGGTAGTGATTAAAGGGGAGATGTCTTTGGGAATGAGATGAGCAAGGTAAAAGGATTTCTGAACTACTGTAGTGATATGCTGGTCAAAGGATAGCAAATTATCAACAAAAGTGCCCAAATCCCCAACAGCACTGTCTGACTTGAGGGGTGTATCGCCTGTTTAGTAAAGTGAACTATGATTCATTTTTTTTACATTATTTTGTGACCATTGTCCATGCTCCAGTTTTTAGCGTGGTCTCACCTACGTTGGAGCATTTGTGAGCCAGTTGAAAGTTGAATAACAACACCCAGTTTACAGTTATCTGCAAACTTAGCCATTGGCCAAGAGTGCTTGTCTGAAGGTCTAAGAAGTAGATGCCAAATGGGAGAGGAGCCAAAATTAAACTTTGTGGTATAGCACTGGTATTTATTTTGCTTTTAGAAGTGGCACCTGTAGCTCTAAGCACATGGGCTCTTTCAGATCATCCATTAGCTATCCACCTCAAAACGTATAGATTTATATTTAGACCCAGCCACTAGGGATGCACAAGCCAGTGCATTTCTTTGTGCCGGTCCCAAGCCTGGATAAATGGGGAGGGTTGCGTCAGGAAGGGCATCCAACATAAAAGTTTGCCAAATTATATAGGCAGATGACAGTACAGATTTACATACAGGATCGGTCGAGGCCTGGGTTAACAACGACCGCCACCAGTACTGTTAGCCAACAGGGTGCTAGCAGAAGTTGGGCTACTGTTTGCCGAAGGAGAAGAAGAGGGGGAACGCATGCCCGAAGGCAGGAATAGAGGAGAAAGATTAGGAGTGTGGTAGTGAAGGTAGGAACTTTGAATGTTGGCAGTATGACTGGTATCAGGAGAGAGCTAGCTGATATGATGGACAGAAGGAAGGTTGAGATACTGTGTGTGCAAGAGACCAGATGGAAGGGGAGTAAGGCTAGGTGTATCAGAAGTGGGTTCAAATTGTTCTGTCATGGTGTGGATGGAAGGAGAAATGCGGTAGGGGTTATCCTGAAGGAACAGTATGCCAAAAGTGTTTTGGAGGTGAAAAGTGTTGGACAGAGTGATGTTTATGAAGCTAGAAATTGATGGTGTAATGATGAATGTTGTCAGTGCATATGCTCTGCATGTTGGGTGTGCGATGAATGAGAGAAAAATTTTGGAGTGAGTTAGATGAAGTGGTGATGACTGTACCCAAGGGTGAGAGAGTGGTGATTGGAGCATATATGAATGGGCATGTTGGTGAAGGGAACAGAGGGGATGAGGAAGTGATTGGGTAGGTATGGTGTTAAGCAAAGAAATGCAGAAGGTCAGATGGTAGTGGATTTTGGGAAAAGGATGGACATGGCTGTGGTGAATACATATTTTAACAAGAGGGAGGAGCATATGGTGACATACTAGAGTGGAGGGAGATGCACACAGGTGGATTATATCTTATGCAGGAGGGCCAGTTTGAAGGATATTGGGGACTGTAAAGTGGTGATAGGGGAAAGTGTAGTTAGGCAGCATAGAATGGTGGTCGTTAGGATGATGTTGATCAAGAAGAAAAGGAGGCGTGTGAGGGCAGCACCAAGGATCAATTGGTGGAAATTGAAAAAGGATGATTGTGAGGTGGAGTTCAGGGAAGAGTTGAGACAGGCACTGGGTGGCAGTGAAGTGTTACCGAATAGCTGGGCAACTACAGCAGAGCTAGTAAGGGAGACTGCTAGAAAGGTGCTTGGTGTGACATCCGGACAGAGGAAGGAGGACAAGGAGACCTGGTGGTGAAATGAGGAAGTACAGGAGAGTATACGGAGAAAGAGGTTGGCGAAGAAGAAGTGGGATTGTCAGAGAGATGAAGAAAGTAGACAGGAGTATAAGGAGATGAGGTGCATGGTAAAGAAGAGAGGTGGCAAAGGCTAAGGATAAGGCGTATAGAGAGTTGTATGAAAGGTTGGACACTAAGGAGGGAGAAAAGGACCTGTGTCAATTGGTTAGACAGAGGGACTGAGCTAGGAAAGATGTGCAGCAGGTAAAGGTGATAAAGGATAATGAGGGAAACATGCTCACAAGTGAGGAGAGTGTGTTGAGCAGATGGAAGGAGTACTTTGAGGGGCTGATGAATGAAGAGAATGAGAGAGAGAGAGAAGGTTGGATGATGTGGGGATAGTGAATCAGGAAGTGCAACGGATTAGTAAGGAGGAAGTAAGGATAGCTATGAAGAGGATTAAGAATGGAAAGGCTGTTGGCCTAGATGACATATCTGTGGAAGCATGGAGGTGTTTACGAGAAATGGCAGTGAAGTTTTTCACCAGAGTGTTTAATGAAATTTTGTAAAGTGAGAGGATGCCTGAGGAATGGAGAAAAAGTGTTTTGGTACCAATTTTTAAGAATAAGGGTGATGTGCAGAGCTGTAGTAACTACAGAGAGATAAAACTGATCAGTCACAGTATGAAGTTATGGGAAAGAGTAGTGGAAACTAGATTAAGAAGGGAGGTGATGATTAGTGATCAGCAGTATGGTTTCATGCCAGGAAAGAACACTACAGATGCAATGTTTGCTCTGAGAGTGTTGATGGAGAAGTACAGAGAAAGTCAGAAGGAGTTGCATTGTGTCTTTGTAGACTTAGAAAAAGCATATGACAGGGTGCCCAGATAGGAGTTGTGGTATTGTATGAGGAAGTTGGGAGTGGCAGAGAGGTATGTAAGAGTGGTACAAGAAATGTACGAGGGTAGTGTGACAGCGGTGAGGTCTGCTGTGGGAATGACGGATGCATTTAAGGTGGAGGTGGGATTACATCAAGGATCAGCTCTGAGCCCTGTCTTATTTGCAATGGTGATGGACAGGTTGACAGACAGGAGTCCCCATGGACTATAATGTTTGCAGATGACATTATGATCTGTAGTGAGAGTAGGGAGCAGGTTGAGGAGACCCTGGAGAGGTGGAGATATGCTCTAGAGAGGAGAAGAATGAAGATCAGCAGGACTAAGACAGAATATATATGTGTGTGAATGAGAGGGAGGTTAGAGGAATGGTGAGGATGCAGGGAGTAGAGTTGGCAAAGATGGATGAGTTTAAGTACTTGGGATCAACAGTTCAGAGTAATGGTGAGTGTGGAAGAGAGGTGAAGAAGAGAGTACAGGCAGGATGGAGTGGGTGGAGAAGTGTGTCAGGAGTGATTTGTGACAGATAGGTACCAGTAAGTGTGAAGGGGAAGGTTTACAAGAGTGTAGTCAGACCAGCTATGTTATATGGGTTGGAGACAGTGGCACTGACAAAAAGGCAGGAGTCTGAGCTGGATGTGGCAGAGTTAAAGATGTTAAGATTTGCACTGGGTGTGACGAGGGTGGACAGGATTAGGAATAAGTATATTAGAGGGTCAGCCCAGGTTGGACGGTTTGGAGACAAAGCCAGAGAGGTGAGATTACGTTGATTTGGACATGTGCTGAGGAGGGATGCTGAGTATATTGGGAAAAGGATGCTAAGGATAAAGCTGCCAGGTAACAGGAAAAGAGGAAGGCCTAAGATAAGGTTTATGGATGTGGTGAGAGAAGACATGCAGGTGGTTGGTGAGATAGAGCAAGATGCAGAGGACAGGAAAAAATGGAAATGGATGATCTGCTGTGGCGACCCCTAATGGGAACAGCTGAAAGAAAAAGAATATTTAGATTTACATGTCTGTCAATAATACCTGCAAAAGATGTAGTGTCAAAGGCCTTGGCCAGGTCTAGCTATGCTGTATGCACTGCGTAACCACTGCTGTGGCTACTTTTCCAAAGAAATTAATGAGATTAAAGAGGCAGGACCTTCCTCTGACAAAGCTGAATTGATGAGGGTCCTGGTTAGGAGACTTAAATGTCCAGATTAATGAGGTGTGAGTTAATGTGCTCCATAGCTTTATATATATGGCTAGTGAGACTCTTAGAATAAGCTCCTTTTTAATGCTTTTTGAGAAGTATGATGACATTTATGCCAGGGATACCACCGTAGATTATCTGACCAAAATGGAAAGGCTCATATGATAGCATTCGTAAACACAGTCCATTACTGAGTAGGTCTAACACATGGAAAAAACACATACTGGTGCCCCAGCTTCCTGTAGTAGTTACACACTGCTACATACCTGGTGGAGGCAAGATATGCCGTAAGCATGCAAAAGAAGTGGCACACTGGCCATTGAACTGTGAAGAATATTCTGGAAGTTTATGGCAGTCTTACTGCCGACTGATGGCACAGAAATATACAGTAACATAACCAGTCTTGATAAGTATGAGATTTTTGTTGGCAGTGAGAGTGGTTTTTATGTTTTTTATACTTTATTGTGTATATTATTGAATTGTATTCGTTTTTTTTTTCAGTTTGTTTGGTTAAAGTTGTTGGCTTTGTTTCTTAAAACAGTTACCTGCCTGTTGTTGGATCAGATTGCTTCCCCTCCCTGTGATTTTACATTTTTTAATCAGTTTTTAAAATTAAATTATAGTTTCAGTTAAATTGCAATATTGGAAGTTTTGCTGTCACCTGCCCATTTGTGTGATTAATAGAGCCTCCATTTTGTTGAATCAAGTGTTCACATTTGTTAATTCATTAGATAACTTCTCCAGTTTAGTAAACAAAGTATTTTTCCTGTGACTTCTACTCATTTTCCCTCTTCTACATTTACTCTTCCATTAAATTAAAGTTTAAGTTTTTTTTTTTTTTTTTTTTTTTTTTTGTCTGGATGTAAACTTGCTGAGGGTAGTAGTAACAGGCAAGTTATTCCACAAATACCATACAATTCAGTGATTCTTCAGTGGCACTGAATACTTTGCTGCTCTTTTTACTGATACTTTTTCTACACAGCTTAACAATGGGTGGCCAGTGGCCACACTCTGCCTAAAGCTGTATTCAACAGACACAGGCACTTTCAGTTTCAAACTCTTTTAGGAACGTTAGTTAACTCCATCTTCTATATCTTCCGCTGTGGTGCAGTGGTAGCGTTGTTGCCTCACAGCAAGAGGTTCTCCTGTTCGATTCTCGGCTAGAATGCGGGGAGTGCCTTCTGTGTGGAGTTTGCATGTCCTCCCCACGGTTGGGTGGGCGTTCGAAAGACATGCGTAAATGGGCGTGCCTTCATTGAAGGTTGAATGTTGAGCTGGCACCTCGGCGTTCATGAAAATATACTGCCAATCATTAGCGGACCAGAGTTCCGCTGTGGCGACCCCTAACCGGGAAAAGCCGAAAGACAACAACAGTTAACTCCATCTTCTGTATAAGTCAGTGTTAGATAGTGGTACATCATTGCAAGTCTAAAACCAATCTCATAGCCAATTATGATTTACTGCCTACTTGATTTTGGTACGTGTACCAAATTATTTATCTACATTTATTATGTTACCCCAAATCAACATCTTCATTTGAAGCTGAAATATTAGTATATTCTCCTGTTTGCCCATCAGACTGACCTTATTGGTAGGCTAGACAAGAACATAGACTCGTACAGTTAACTTAGTGCTCAAACTGTAATTAAAATACATCTACTTTTCTTAACTTATATTTTAATCTAGGAGCAGAAACATTGTTATATTTGCTTATTCTTCCCTGACACAACTCATACCCTTGGTCATAATGGAAGGTCTGATAGCTAATCTACCTCTGGTGCCAGTCTCATAGCGCTTGGTATACTCAGACAATGTAAGAATTGCCTGGTGGTCACAAATAATGATCTCTTACTTAACTTGTCACTGTCTGTTTGTCTGAGAAACAAGCACCTAGCCAAATTTAAGGTCACACGCTTACAAACAAACCCATCATGTGCATATCACTCACTCACACAACACACAGCACATACCCACACTAAATTATCTTAGTCTAAGAAGCTAAAAAAATCCTTGCCAAAGTCACAGTAGAGTAGTAGATGTAAGGCCCAGTATAAACTAAATACTGCAACACCGGTTAGGACAGAAAAGCTGAGAGTCACCAGGAAATGGCACATCAAATATCAATTACACCAAAGCAATCTTCAAACACAAATAGAAGTGTACTTGTGATTGGTGACTGCATAGTTAGTGGCATGGGTTCCTGACTTACAAGGCTGGAGAAAAGCAGGGTGACAGTAAGCTGTCTCTCAGGGGACAAGATTGCTGATGCAACAAGTGCTTTTAGGATGTGTAAACCAGACAAATAGGAGTATGACATGGTGGTGGCCCATGTTTAAGCTAAACATCCTGGTGTGCAGAACACTGAGGAATGTGGAGAGAAACCTGTCAGAGCTCTCCATGCATGTCACAAATACAGGAAAGGCCCTAGTAAAGAGTGGAATCCTTTCAAGACAAAAAAAGGATGTTAAGATATAAATAGAAGATGACTGACTTTAACAATTGGCTAAACACCTGGTGCCATTATAGGGAGCTTCACTATGTGTCTGCATGGGATGAGATGCCTGTCAAAGCATTCTTGTTTTGCCAGAGATGGTTTCTACCTTTCATAAGGCTTTAACATACTGATTAATGGTTTTGCAGCCCTTCTTGTGCCTTTTTTTAGTTAAGGTCCAGCTGATAAATCTCTCAACTTAATTTTCAAAACAAATCAGCCGTAGGACCATTTTAAGGTGGCTTTACTTACTGCTTCAAGTCTAAACAGCAAACTTGAGGTCCGGCTACATTTGGAGCTCACCCATGTATGTGTATCAGGTTTACATACCCAGAAAGCACTCCCACAATACCCGAGTTTTCTGCTTTACTACTCATTTAGACCTTATAGAAAATGTGGGGGTGTATCGTATATGATAGAGACCACATTACCTCGAGACAGATACCTGCAGATCCTCAAGCAGAGTTTATAGAGACTGAAATCACACTAAATAAGATCAGCTATCAGTTCATAGCATGCCGCAGAACCCCATCCATATGACCAAAAAGTCACACAACATTTCTAAATGTTCTTGATGAACTCCCCATAGGTAGGGATGCAGTTATCCTAGGTGATTTTAACTACTCCATGATTAACTGGGGTACGTAATACTACCAACATAGAATATGTGCAAAAATTCTTAGATTTCATAAAAGGATCTAACTAAAGATATTTGACCTGATCTCAACAAACTTAGCACCTGTATGTACAACCCCCAAGGTATCCCCCCTTCACCCCCTTCACTAGTCAACTTAGACCACAAACTAGTAATCTTTTCTGTCAGAATCTCCAAACTGCTGGAGTCAAACATCACAAAATTCAAGGATTTCAAAAGTACAAATCTACTACAGTTGTATATTAAAGTCTTAAAATTTGAATATAATGCTATTAACCGTGATGCTGATACTGAAAAGAGTTATGCAGAAAAATTCTACTTGAACCTGGACAAATGTGCTAAATTGTTAGTCCCAGCTAGATTCAAGCAGATGATGATGTCTAAAAGCAAATCAAGTGTGGTGGTCCGTAAGCATTAGTAAACTATTTATTAAAAGCAATAAACTCCTAAACCTGTGTGGTAGAATAAGTGACGCACAGATATGTGGTGTGGAGTGCCACATCTCTAACAGCCTACACACATCCTTGCATTCCAGAGCATCTTCTGAAAAACAGCTTGAAAAGTAAGAAACAAATGTAAATATTTTGTGAACAATCAAACCTATTAAAAGTGTACAGATAGTAATATTTTCAGTAAAAAGTATTCTTTATAGTGATATTAGTGAATGCACAAATACCATAATATTTATAATGTGTATGAACCCAGAATTATATTTTTTTGCTAAACTTTTACAAACAACTTATCATAGGTTCATAGGTTCATAGATAGGTACTAGGCTATTGGCCAAAGGGCCTATGTAATTCTAACCAACAAGGTTCACTGGTTTATGCCACCCAAGAAAGTTATTTTCCTGTGCCACTGTCGAGCAGAGACACAGAAGTGATCCCCTGGGTGTATTTCCTATTTCCCATCCACTCATCAAGATTTTTCTTGAAGAGTGCTAATGAAGAACTTTGCTTGACATAGATTGGTAGCCTTTTCCAGAGTATGGGAAGTCTCTGGGACAGGAATCTATCCCTCCAGCATGTCCTGTTTTTTGTGGTGACAAGGTTTAGGTCCCTAGAGCGTGTAGTTCGGAAGGATTGGGATTTCTTTAGGTGTAGCATGACCAACAGCTCTGGGTTTGACATAGATTTATATGTTAGGCAGAGATCACCTCGGAGTAGGCGATATGCTATGGAGTAAAGCTGGAGTTTTTTATGGTGGTCAGTGTAGGGCATTTGTTTGAGGCCAGTAATCCTCTTTGTGAGGTACTTCTGTGGCCTTTCCAGCTGCTGCAGATGCCTTGTGAGGTACATTCCAACAGGGGCATTGTACTCCATAATGGGTCTAATGAGTGTCGAGTAGAGGGGGAACAATGACCTCTTTTTTTCCTGGATGAGAACCCTTTTATGATGAGGTGTGCCACGTAGAAGGACTTCCTGACTACTGTGGCGATGTGACTATCAAAGGAGCGACTACTGTCCACCTGGGTCCCAAGGTCTCTTATCGCATTCAGTGTTAAGAAGATCGCTGCCTATGTGGTAGTTCATGGGTACAGAGTTTTTACCAAAGGGGATGACACTGCGCTTTTTGGCATTGAGCTTGAGGCCATGGCTCTGACACCAGGCATCTGTCTCAGTGAGGCCCTTCTGCAGGATATCCACATCATTTGGAGACTGGACTGTGGCTCCTAGTTTGCAGTCATATGTGAACTTCATTAGCCAGAGGCCTTCTGTGTTAGCCTGTACTTCAGAGAAGTCGATACCAAACAGGAGAGGTCCCAGGATGGAACCCTGTGGTACTCCCACTTGTCACTGGTTTGAGGTAAGATTTGGAGTCTGCAACTTTTACAGTGTGGGTTTTGTCAGTGAGTCAGTTGGCAACCCGTCTTGTGACTTAGGGATTTATATCTAGTTTAGTGAGTTTAGCTATAATTCCAGAATGGGAGATGGTGTCGAAAGCCTTAGCGAGGTCAAGATAGGCTGTGTGAACCACCTTACCCTCATCTACGGCTTTGGTGACTGCCTCAAAGAAGTCGATCAGGTTCAGGAGGCATGATCTGCCTTTCACAAACCCGAACTGAGTGGGATCCAGAGTTTGGAGGTTACCAATGTCTTTGTTTATGAGTTCCATGATGATACGTTCCATGGCCTTGCAGACCAGGCTCATCAGGCTAATAGGTCGATAGTTCCCGGGATCAGTGGTGGCTCCCCCTTTGTGGAGTGGGATAACTGTTGCTGTGCGCCATTCATATCTTAGAAACTGTACAGCTTAGACACATATTGTTAGAACACTTTTTGTTAACCAGATATAAGCTTTCACATAACAGAAAGAAATTCCTTTCTGGGTGCATGTTTACTGAAATATTTACAGAAATACGAAAAAAAAAATTTAATTGGATAATTTGCAATATAAATAACACTGGAGGCCTCTCAAAATATGCAACTTAGTGTGAATATCAACAACAGTTTTCTTCAACAACATTTAAGGTTTCACCTGATGCCATGCGTGTGTGTAAGTTACTAGTTTTTTGAAGTATTAAGTACACATGGAAATATTACTTATTTTTATAATTACTAACAGACGTCTAACAATGCCTCCAGTATAGTGTAATATAAATGGACGTTGACAGTGAATTTTCTTATCTGCTACTATGGCATTTCACAACATACACCTCAATAGCCTAAAGGTCTATGAGGTATGAAACTGAACATAAATAAGAAAATATGAATAAGTAGCAAACATTGATTCATTTCTCTACTGTAGGACATTACAGATTAACTATCAGTGTAATTTTGTTAACAACTCATTGCCCTTTCTAATGCTACCTATTATGAGCTGGTAAGTCACCTAGTTAAAGAAGCCATACTCAAAAAAAATGTCTAGATGTAGTAAGAAGCTCTGGGTGTTAATTGGCAGTATACAAAAAGGTACTGCAGGTTTGAATGAGTTAAGAACACCAAACAGCAAGATAAGAAACTAAAAAAAAGGTCATAAGAAAGTGGAGACATCCCATGAACTCAGGCTAGTTGCAGAAACTAAAGACAACTACAAATCCTTCTTTAGTTATGTCAGAAAAATAAGAACTAACACCCAACATTCCTTTGAGCATATTCATAGTGGTAGTTACCACTCCTTTCCAGTGGATATTGCCACTATTCTGAGAAAATAAATTTAACTTCACCCCAGAGACATCTTTTCAGAACCTGCTTATCCCTGATGCAATCAAGCCACAAGCCACCAACATTTATGAAAGAACATGTACTGAAGGTAATCTCCATAACAAAGAATACCTCATCCATGGGGCCTGAAACCCCTGGGTGTGTTTGACATAGTAGTTGATGTCTTCACCTCATAGACACAAAGTACAGGGTTTGATTCTGACGTTGGGTTATTAGGTAGGTTTAAAATGGCTTTCAGGGCAGTTAGCCTAGTATTTATGAACCTATACTTGGTTGCCTAATTAGCAGTACTAAACAAGCCCTAGCAGATGCACTCCGCAACCTCTTCAGCCTTAGCATAGCAACTGACTTTGCCTCATGACTGTGGTGCTTAGCTTTTGTGATGCCACTCCAGAAGTGTGGCCCCCTACAGACTCCTGGAATTACAGCCCCATGAGCCTAATGAGTTTTGTATTAGGGCCAATGGTGTTATCAAAATTGACATTACTAGCTATGATGTCAACAATCTTATCAGACTACACCCAACAGTTTGGCTCTGTCAAGGGTAGCTCCTGTCTGTTTAATCTTGTGAACTTCTTTGGGAGGGAGACTCAGGCTGTAGACTGTGGACAAGCTATCCACACAGAGTACCTTGACCTCGCCAAGGCATTTGAATCCATACCACATGCATCTATAATAAGTTGAAGGCACTCCAGACTGATCCATATGTGGTAAGGTGAACAGGAAAATGTCTTAGAGATTGGACTCACACTAAGCATTGGGGGCGCATCGTCTTAGAGCGTGAAGGTGACCAGTGGAATTTCACAGGGATCTGTGTTGGACCGCTGTAATTAAATCAAAAGGTGCTTCAACAAAGTATTAGTTTAAGGGAGTGTACATTTATGCAACCAGCTTATTGTACGTTTTTTATTTTTTATATTTTTCCCCCTAACAGATTTGTTTGTTTTTCAATTGAATTGTACAGGTTATAGGTCACATTAAAGGTGGGACAAATTTTGAAATGATTTATTGTGGTCTCAGTTTTTATATCACAAAAAACAGGCATTTTAACAGGGATGTGTACACTTTTTATATCCACTGTATGTATATATATATATATATATATATATATATATATATATATATATATATATATATATATATATATATATATACACATACATATACATACATATAAACATGTATATATTTATATATGTGTGCGTTTGTGTGTTTGTGTGTGTGCGTGTGTTCAAATAACCTCTGTTATGCTGTACGTTCCTTGTAATAAAGGGCTGTTTTTTTATTAATTTTCTGAATGCAATGAGGGTATTTCATGCATTACAAAGAAGAATCACAGTCAGGAAAAGATTATTACTTGTATACACACACACACACACTAACACACACACACACACACACACACACACACACACACGCACTAACACGCACACACACATATATTTAAAGCACATGTATGGTACCAACAAATTCTTTCATTTTAGTTGCACAGCCTGAGTGGCAAACTGTGTAATACTTGGCCATAGCAAAGAGTCATCATTGCATGCGCCATATATACCGGTAATGTCATGTAAATGTATGTATTTCTAATAGTGAAGTGATATTATTACTGGAGTATTATACAATAAATTCAATGTAATATAAATTAAATTTCAGTGTTCAAAAATTCATTAGCACTTGTATTCCATGTATCAGGTTTCAGTGCTGGCATTGCTGCTGCATCAGCTTTCAAGGCTTAGGACTGCTTTATCTTCCCATTGCATAAAAAACAAAAATGTCCTTCATCCTGTGTCACTTCCTCATTTTAGTTCAGTAATGTAGATTCCTTGCATGAATACAGGTTCAGCTTTTGCAGGGTCTACTCATATATTCCTGTAGTGGGACTAGGATAATATTTGACTAGGAACCATGGCTGTTAAACAGCACATTGGGTATTTTTTTCCATAATACTGGCTTCCATCGTTGCCCTTAACATATCTTTGCTGAATTTATCTGACTCTGTAAATGCAACTGCTCATTGCTCACTTCTCTGTTGTAGGAGTCCATCGCCACTCGTGGGGTTTGCAAAAAGTCACTGTCCGTGGCTTGTGTACAATTCTAGTCATCCATCCCTCTCTTTTTGTTCATGACTTGAGCCGTCCTTCTAGGATTTGGTAGTTCTCATCCATCTTTTAGGTGTATGCCATTAATTATCCATTCATCCTTCTTACAGTGTGCTCTTGCCCATCCATCTTACTTAGGTTAAGGCGTTGATCATCCAACATGGTTAGTCCATATCTTTTTATCTGTCTTTTTCGTGGTAAGTTGTTGTTTTTCTATGCTTCTTGGATAATGGCATGTGCCATCTGAAGATCATCCAAAAGTAATTGCCTTGCAGCAATTAGTAGCCATTATAGGTATCTGAAGATGTCAGATTTAGTCTATCAGTCTTCCCCGTGTGTATCTCTGTATTTTAGAGATCCTGATCTTAGAAAACTTCATCTTAGTTACAGTTTGTTTTTCCTTAGTTTCATGTTAGTGCATGTTGGATTGTACTATAACTTCTGATTGGTTAACCACTTATGTCCTGAATTTGTTGGGCTTGTTCTTCACTCCTGACTTCCATTATACTAAAGTCTAGATGGGCCTCGGTAATCAACTTAAGTAGGACACTGCTGACATCATATTAATGGTTACATATACTGTGTTTTATAGGTTCATAGGTAGGTACTAGGCTATCTGCCCAAAGGCATTTAAAGCCTAGCCAGAATGTGTTGGCTTTCACCGCCCCCTTAGATTAGTTCCCTGTGCCTCTGTCCAGCAAAGCCACTGAAGTGATCCACTCGTCAAGGTTTCTCTTGAAGAGCGTTAGTGAGGAGCTCTGCCTAATGTAGATTGGAATCTTGTTTCAGAGCATGGGAAATCTCTGGGACAGGCATCTATTCCCCCAGCACGTCCTATTTATTGTTGTGGTGAGGTTTAGATCCCTACAGCATGTGGCTCGAGGGGATATGGTTTTCTTTAGGTGGAGCATGTCCATCAATTCTGGTTTGGACATGGCCTTGTATGTCAGGCAGAGATTACCTCTGAGTAGGCAGTATGCAACCGAGTACAGCTGGAGTTTCTTCAGTCGAGCTGCATAGGGCATCTGTTTGAGGCCAGTGATCCTTTTGGTGAGGTACTTCTGTGGTCTTTCCAGCTGTTGCAGGTGTCTTGCAAGGTACATCCCAAATGGGGCATTTTACTCTATGATGGGTCTGATGAGTGATGCGTAGAGGGGCACAATGACCTCTTTTGATCTGGATGCAAACCTTTTTGTGATTAGGTGGGCCACATAGAAGGATTTTCTAACCACTTTGGCAATGGGATAATCAAAGGAGAGATTACTATCTGCTTGGGTCCCCAGATCCCTTATTTCGTCTCCCATATTTAGGGGGCTACCGCCTATGTGGTAATTTGTGGGTACTTTGTTTTTTCCAAAGGGGATGACTATGCCTTTTGGCATTTAGCTTGAGGCCATAGTTTTGACACCAGGTATCTGTTTCAGTGAGACCCTGTTGGAGGATGTCTGTGTCAGCCGGAGAGTCAATTATAGCCCCTAGTTTGCAGTCGTCTGCGAACTTGGTCAGCCATAGTCCTCCTGTGCTCGCCTGTACCTCTGAGAAATATATGCTGAACAGGAGGGTTCCTAGGACTGAGCCCTGGGGAAACATCACTTCTAACCAGTTTAGAGTCAGACCTAGCTCCCGCAACTCTTACCATGTGGGTTTTTTCTGTGAGCCAATTGGCAAACCATCTCATGACGTAGGGGTTTATGTCCAGGCTGGTGAGCTTGTCTATTATACCAGAATGGGGAATGGTGTTGAAGGCCTTTGCGAGGTCTAGGTAGGCTGTGTGGACCGCCTTTCCCTCTTCTATAGCCTTGGTAACTGTCTCAAAGAAGTCCACCAGGTTTAGAAGGCATGATCTGCCCTTAAAGCCGAAATAGGTAGGGTCCAGTGTTTGGAGGTTCCCAATGTCTCTGTTAATGAGATCCATGATGATGCACTCCATAGCCTTTCAGACTAAGCTAGTCAGGCTTATAGGACGATAGTTCCAGGGGTCTGTTGTGGCTCCACTTTTGTGGAGCGGAATAACTGTTGCTGTGTGCCACTCTATGGGCACATAGTCTATGAGAGGCTGAGTTTGAACAGTGTGTTTAGGTGAGGAGTAAGTTCATCTTTGAGCTCATGTAGGACACAGCCTGGGACACCGTATGGTCCCATTGATGCTGTGTTTTTGGTTTTGGAGAGGGCTGTTTTAACCTGAGTGTCTGTGATTTCAGGGACACTACATTCTTCTGGTATGGTTATGGGCCCTTTTGGAGGTGAGAGAGGGGTGAAGTTTGCACTGAACCTGTCTGCCAGAATGTTAGCAATATCAGTCAGTTCAGTGTATTTTGTGCCATTCTGCACTAACTCCGAGCAAATCTGGGAATTGCTACTTAGATTCTCGACATAGCTAAAGAATGCCTTGTGGTATCTTTGGAGTCCTTGGTAATTTTTTTTCGAAGCGAGCCTTGGATGATTTTATGAGGGATCTTAGTTTCTTGCTGATACTGATCAGGGATGTTTTCCCTTCTTGAGATTTTACTCTTTTCTGTACTAGTTTCCTTCTTTTATTGTATAACTTGTTTGTGGCAGGGGTCCACAAGACTGGTTTCCTTTTCTTGGAGGAGTAAGTTTTGGTTTTGCTTGGGATAGCATGATCCATGCATTCTTGTAGGTGCCCATAGAGTGCATTAGTAAAACATTTTGCAGCTTGGGCAGCATTATCATTTAGCATGGGGGATTTGAAACTTTCCACCTCAGTCTTAAGTAACGTGAAGTTTGCTTTTGAAAAGCTTTTCACGGTGCTTTCTTTGACTGGGGGTGGGGGGTGGGGCGGAATGAGGATATCCAGAGTGATTAGTTTATGGTCATATCTAACCAGCCAAGGGTTGACTTCCGGTGTGGCACACTGGTTGCCCATGTTGGTGATGACCAGGTCCAATATGTTGTCACCTCTGGAGGGGGTGTTGACCAGTTGATCCAGGGCATTTGAGTTTATAAATTCTAGGAAATGTTGGGCAAGGAAGTTAGTACTTGAGTAGTTCTCCCAGTTAATGTTTGGGTAATTGAAATCACCCAATATCAGGGTGTTTGGTAGGACGTTTATGTTTCCCAGTGTTTCCAGAAATTCGTAATGGGGGTCCTGGGACACTGTGGATGATCTGTAACAAGCTACAATTTGAATTGCAGTTATGCCCGTTGTTAGTTGCACGTGGATGATCTCTGAAGCATCGTGCTGCACCACTAACCTGGAGGTGTGGGGGTATCCTTGATGAATATGGATACGATTCTGCCTTTTGTATTTCGGTCCAGGATAGGTACAGTGAGCTGTTTTACTGATTGGCTGGGTAAGGACGAATAGAGAGCCTTGTCCTTCTCTACAGTATAGGGGAGGTGTAGTGCTAAGGTTTATTAGTGCTTGCTATGAGTTTTGAGCAAGTGCCGGGCTGAGAACTGAATGGTGTGAATGCTTTAGTTGAAAGTTTGTCTAGTTCCAAGGGAAAAATTGAAGAGTAGACTTTGTGGAGCTGGGAATAGTTATACCCTAGCTAAATATTATCAGTCTTGTATTTCAAACCAACAGGACTGTAGGTCTTAATGACTTTCTTAAACATTTCTACAAGCCTTTTTGCTGACTTGTCTCTGCCTGAATGATGACAATCATATGTGAAACGCTCATGCTGTTTTAATTTGTGAATTTTTTTTTTTTTTTAATTTTTCTTACGTGACATGCACTTTAGTGTCATGGTGTATCTGTTTAAGCAAGCCATTGCTTGCAAATATTCTCCATAACACTGCAGTAGTCTTTTCAGATGTGGTAGATTCTGTGCACCAACAAAATAAATACAGAGTTTATGAATAGTTCAGGAAAGTCAGTATGAATGCAATGCAGTGGCAAGGATAGATATTTCTAAGTATGCACGAATACTTGTTCATAACTCTCAACCTCTTAGCACAAAATAATGGACAAAACCAAAAATAATGGGGGAACAAAGCCTGAAAAATTGGGACAATTTTTAAATATTGCTCTCATAAACTTGGAAGTAGAAAAGAATAAAAGGTATTGTGTTATCATGCATTTTCTGAAGGATATGAAGTCTGAAATTCAAATGTGTATCATTATGTAGTGAATTCATTTCCCAGTGATTTGCTACAAAAATCCAGAAAAACAGAAATTTTATGAGGAACAGACTAAAAATAAGAGGTGAAAATCTGGACAGCTGGGAGGTATGCTTGGGGTGCGAATTCTGGACCATTTAACATCTGGTGTAAGCGTCTACAATATCTTCAATTCCATTGTCCTTAACTGGCTAAAATATACATCTATGGGCAGGGCACTTCTTTTTTAAATTCCTTAAGTGTCTTTCATGGATAATGTTGAGAATGTCGGGTTCATAGCTTGGAAGGAATACCATACTAGAGTTCCTTAGCATGCAGGCAATAGATATTCTGTAGCAGCAAATGCTAAGTACAATTAGCATTCTTACTTGAGCCATCCTTTTAGTTAAATCTCATATAGCTGGACAAACCCAGCTCATTTCTGCTTCCTCTTAAAGTGAATAATTTTCTTTTTGCTGGTAGTTGTTTGTCAGTTATGATCAGTTATCAGTTGTGGTGTAATTAAAGTCCATTGGATCAGTGGTGGTTGGATTTTCTGCTTTCATTCTTGGTAAATATGACAGTCCCACAGCATTATAATATTGATTTTTCTTCATATTTGACACCATGGTAATGTGACAGTACTATTGATGTGTGGCTGGCATTGGTAATGCCATGTTTTTTGGAGGTTAGAAAATAGATACTAAAAGCAGTTAATTTGTTGCCAGTATGAATCTTCTGCTACAGCTACTGGTAAACCTTTTTCACTGCCCATACCAGGCTAAGGTCTTCCCTTTTCACCTGCCCATAGTTAAACTCATCTGCTGTTTTTGTTATTGAAGCAAGTGCTTCTGCCTTTGGATGCCACTTGAAAACATCGTATGTGATAGAAGAGTGTCACTTCTGTAAAGTGAAGTATCACATGCCAGTGCAGTAGTCATGGAAGGATCGAAGTGGCCAAGCACTTAATCCAATGTAATCTTCCTCTTTGGGTAGATCCATTCTGAAACAACCTGTGTAGTAAACATAGAGCCGTTGAGATGTTTACTAGAAGTCTGTGGTAATAGTTCACCTCTTTTATCTAGAAGTCATCTGTGAAGTATTTTCTGAGGCCTAGGCACTTTCAGCTCAGTATGGGCATGGCCCAGTCATTCTGTTCCACTTTCAGTAATATTACATGTTCCAGCCTTTGCAATTGGTGCATTATTTCTGCATAAAGGCATATGGTATATGCAAGCTTTATGAAACCTTGGGGTGTCCTAACTTAGTCTTTGCCTTTTTGTAATAAAAAGGTTTCTGTTTCTGTTTGAAGTATTCTATAGCTGCCAACAACTGCAACATCTTTTTCAACCTGGTCTTGTTACTGCTGTTTTTGACAAGGTTTTAGCATTTTTTATGAAATGACAGTTAAATTCTCCTTTTTTTATTCACTGTCTGCAAAAAATACTGTTAGCTCTACTTTGTTAAGAGCTTATTTGGATTATATAGTTTCCTCATTCAAGTATAGTACCAAATTCTGTTGCTTAAGTGTAATTATTAGTGCTGATTCTTAATATTCTTAATATCTGTGCATACACTTTTCATTTGTTTGTGTTATTTGTATTTGTCTTTGCCAGATTGGCCTGTGTAATGATTAACAGTGTCCTTGGGCCAATTTCCATACACATTAACAAATTTAAATAAATAAATACAAATCAGACGTGTTTCACAATAATTCACCAGCACATGTGCATTCAGCATTCTGTGATACTGTCCTACAACCTTTCTGTAATATCTTTGGAAAGTTTTTTATAATTAATAAAAACATTGTTTGCGGTATCTCTCTGTGTGGTTCCATTTGAAAATGTACTCCTGCTGCCTCTGAAGTAGCCCATGACGTTTTACAATTATATTCAGTCACATTGTCAGTCACATTGTGTAATTTCAAAGATAAGTCATCTTTGCCAGCTTCTTTATCACACTCTTGTGTCCTTGAGTGAATGAGCATGTTACGCCATGAATTAGCCATCTTGTGCATGTTCAAGGCTTTGGCATTTCTTTCCATCACTCTGATTACTACTGACACTCTTCTGATATCTGTCTTTTTGCACACGGGTTCAATGTAGCCTTTCTTGTAATATTTCATATAGTCTTTCTTTTTAGACCCAGCAGTTATGTGGTATTTTGTCACAACAAAAAACATTTTATGTTTTTGCACACACGAAAGTGGAAACCACATGTTTAGCTCCGCAGCTGCAAGGTGCCATGTGTGATAAAGGGATGGTCCATGCAGCAACATGGCTGTTGCTGCTGCTGTATTGCTTCTGTGATGCATGTGGTGCTGATAATGTTTTGATTAAGCTATTGCTGGAACTGGAGTTATCATGACACTGAAACTCCCCAATACCACCTTCAGAAGGACACAAATGGAATGAAGGCATTCTAGAAGAGGATAAATGGTGCAGAGTTTGCATTTGAAGCAATAACAAGATATAGTAAAAACATTTAAATTATCTGTCTTCCAGGAGGTAATTGGCTTATTGTTAGTAATAATGTAGTCTTTTTACAGATATCTTTCCTGAAGCAACTATGAGAGCAAGGACAGGGAAATCAAAAGTATGTGTGACAAATTGTAAAAGTATGCAGTTCATTCAGAAATAGGCTGTAGGTTGACTCTGACTACAGCTTATTTAAGAGATGAGAAAATGAGTACAGTACGTTAGTAGATTGTCTATCCACTGTTTGCCATTAAATTCTGTTTTTGAATTTTGTTTACTTGTTTCAAATGGAAGCTACTATCTAGTGACTTCTGTTGGTCTCCGGATTGGTTTATGGGATTCAGGATAGGAGGCAGAAAGTTGCCATACTACAGATTTCAAAGTTGACTTGAGCAGATGACTTGCATACCAATACCACCCATGTTAGAGTGTTCTTTTCCCTGTTAAGGAGGAAAATGTGTTTTTTTCAACTAGAGAGTAAATTGTTTCCGTTTGATTTTACCAGTGTCAAACATACCGAAACCAAAGCATTTCTATAATTTATGGTATATATAGTCATAATTTCATAATGATTATTTTTTTTTTAATATATTTTTTCTAGATCAAAATCCTTGGGAGCTGTTGTTGATAGACTTGGTGCAATGGAACATGACATTACCTGTCTCTTAGAATCATTTCAGCAGTTTCAGAAAACTCCAAGAACTCTAAAAAGATTTGCACTTGACAACTCTGACTTATTTCAGAAACAACTGCAGGTGACTAAGCATTGTTATGTAATTACATTTTACTGTTATCAGTCTTTGCATTCATTTTTGCTATATTTTAACATATGAACTTATGTCAGTGTCTCATTACGTATAGTATAATGTCATACATGTTTGGAATATGCTACTTGTTTTCATAGGCAGACAAGGTATGCTTTGCTTTGATGGTTTCCTCTTCCAAATGAAGTACTGTAGTCATGTGCTGGCTCTGCTCATAAAAGTAAACTTGAATTTGGTACACCAGTGCACTTATGATAAAGGCAGTTCCATGACCATTGTAGTCAATGGAGTTGCTGCACAGGATGAAATGTGCATTTTCTGTAGAGTGTAGTGCCAGTGGAATGAGGTATAAATAGTAAGGGGTGTAACCTGTATGAAGGGGGAGGGGAGATTTTGCCCCATTTAAAATGTTGGTTTTAGACAGTCCTTTAGCATGTAGAAATGTAAGCATATTCCCTGAGTTTGTGGTGCTGCAGTGTATTAATCTACAACTGTGAAATGAATGTCATGTGTACATCTCAAGAAGGAAACTAGTTTTTTTTGTTTTTGTTAAACATGGAGGCAGCATATCTCAAGTCTGTGTGCTTTGTACATAAAGTGTCAGTAAGTAATTAAAGGAAATTGTATAAGAATTCTTGGAATGGGATTTGCTTGGAAGTAAAGTCAGTGATGTACTTTCTGTGAGGTGCCATTACTTATCTGTTTTAAGGAGGCCATGATCAAAGACTTGCATTAGATTTGAATATTGCATTTTGAAGGTAATCTTGTAGTGACTTAATTTTCTTCAGACTAAAGCAAAGTTTTTGCATGTTTGTCTAGAAGTGTGTTCTTGTTTTAAGTGCAGCAGTGTACAGAAATTATGTGATGTGTCTATCTAAATAATAATGTTTAACCTTTAAAGCAGAATTGTCCTACTTTTTAACTTTGGTTTTGATTGGTTAAACTTTAGTGAACTACATACAGTGAAATGAAGCTATCCTGGAAAAGATGCTTTGTAATTTTCCTCCCTTCCCTGCTGCTGACCAATAGCTGCCTTCAGCTCCTTTCCACATTCACTGAGTTTATCGGACCTGCATTAGCCTACCTCGAGCTCAGTCTGACTCATGATGACTGGTGCTAGTGAGGGGAGTGAGGACTCTAAGGGGCTAAATATTTTATCTTTTGGCATGGAAAGACCAGAACTGCAACTAATAATACATTTAGCATCTGATTTCTCATTAGGACAGCATGGTAACACATAATGAGTAATAGAAAATTTTGGCATACATAAACAAAACAGTGCATTTGATAGTTTTCTTTGTAGTGAACTCAGTAAAGCTAGTTTGATTCAAAACATGCTTGATGGCGTAATTATTTTTCCTTAATTTAAAAGCACTTTTTATTTTTGCTTGTCTGTGTATTATTGAATCAATCCTTTACTCATTCTTAATTGTATGCCAAGTAAGAAAACTGTTTTTCTTTTAAAAATAGTTATATTGCTATGCTTATTTCAAAGAATGAACAAAAAATGTAGAACACGGCACCACAGCAAACCAATAAAAAGCAGATGGTAAAGAGCAGTGTAAAATCCAAATACACTTTTATTCGAACACAGGTGAGTGCTTTCACGATAAAATCGCTTCTTCAGACCATACAAAAAATCAACAGCATCTCAAATTTTTAAAATGCAATCAATTAAATATCTACCAGTATAAAACATTCAAGTACAATAGCCATAAAAATGTAAAAGTATAGCTTTCTTTTAAGACAAAAACCCTAAAAGGCTATTGCCATAAAAGCACACATAGCAGTATACTTATTTAAGAAGCTTTCTTTTTTCAGAACTGGCTTAAGAGGTACTGATTAATTCAAATCTGCACCGCTATGTGCTGATAGTTTAAGAATCCATCTTAATTCTTTCCCTTCTGTGACATTAGTTATATCACCCAACCTAAAACTTTCATAAATGACTTCTGCCATAAACTTAAACCAATGGTTAATATCTTTCTCTAGAATATGCTTAGCTAAGGCACTATAACTATTGCCCTTATTAGCACAATAATAATGGTCTCTAAGTTGTTCTGTAAGTTGCCTATTAGTTTTTCCTATATAAAATTTTGAACAAGTCACACACTGTGCCTGAATAAACTAAGTTTTTAGTGTCACAATTAGCTTTAACTTTAAAGACATAATGATAACCATTGTTTGGTTGAAGAAATGTATTGAATACATCAATGTATTTACAAAAAGTACATTTACCACAGATAGAGGTACCAAAACTAGTTGTTCTAATACTAGGTTGCTGTAGTTTACTTGTATTAGGGAAACAAAGCTATCTTTTCAACGATTTTTTTTTATAAACAAAATTTGGGGCTGCACTAACAAACTGACAGAATAGGATCAGAAGATAGAATATGCCAATTTTTTGTAATAATATTTTTTATATCTATGCTGTCAGTACTAAAAGTCATACAGTAAGCTACATTGCTATAACTATTATTATGGGCAGTCTTTCTTATGTTTTCTTTACGTGAAAAAAACGGGCGTCCACTACTTTGTCTGTCTAACTTGACCCTTTCACATGCTTTACTAACTTCTAAAGGTTTATAACCATGTTCTATAAATTCCATACTAGTGGAACACATAGTTGTTTCAAATTCTTGTTCCTGATCATGGAGCCTAGAAACTCTTAAAAGTTGACCTCTTACTGCATTTTCAAAAATATGTGGTGTATGCATATTATTACGTTTAAGATAACTATGTGTATAACATGGTTTTCTGTATCTCTTAGTGTGCAGCTTTCCATATATGCCCCTGTACAGGGTAACATCAAGGAAATCTATGTAAGTGCAATAATATTTCATAGTAAACTTAAGGAAGGGTGTACTTGAATTTATAGCACTTAGAAAATTATTTAAACTTTCAAGGTCTCCTTTCCAAAAAAATATATAAGTCATCAACAAAACGCCAATAGAATTTTACATACACATTAAATTGTTCAACATTTAAGATGTTTACATTTTCCCAGTATGCCATGACCATATTGGTGTATTTCAAAGAATGATTAATTCATTCATTTTTCTTGTTACTTGTCTAAGTCTGTCCCAACATGGATTGGATGCAGGGCATAGAAACTTGTCTTGGTCATTTCACCATCCCTACACACACACACACACACACACACACACACACACACACACACACACACACACACACACACACACACACACACCAGTGAATAATTGAAGAATTGCAAGTTCAGCTATGGAACATCTTTTAGAGGTGGGAGGATAAGAGGATACACTGTGTGCCAGGCACTTTTTACAGAAATTACCCCATCTGAGAATTAAACTGGGGAAGTAAGTGCTTGCTGTGAAGCTTCTTTAACCTCATTACTGTGAGGACTTTGAGGTACATTGTATTAAGTGATTGCCAGATACACAATTTGGTTTAAGTGACTGTCTGGTGCACCATTTGTTTTAAATCACTGCCAGGTGCTCCGTTTCTTTTAAGTGACTGCCCGCTGCATGGCTTTAAGTGACTGCCAGGTGGCCATTTGTTTTAAGTAAGTCCGACTTTTCTACCACTTGATATGTGTCTACATGTAGCCCTGGCAAGAAATAGATTGCTAGTTATACTAGTTGCAGTTTGGGTCACTCAGTGTCAGTAGTTAACAATATTTGTTTTAAAATGTAGGAGCTTCATTTGAGATAGATATAATCTAGCATCTTTATATCACTTTGAGATACCATGCAAAGCTAAAGTTAAAACAATATTAAAATTCTAATGAAATTATTTTATTCTTTACAGTTTTCTTTGTGTATTTTTAGTTCACTTTGCAGAACGCATGTGCATTTGCACAGAGGCATTATACAACAGTATGGCCATCTGCCTGTCCTTTCAAAATGTTACTTGAGCATATGTTTACTTGCATTTAATTATGTAAGCTTGTCTAAGATAGAAAGAACTGTATAGTGAGTTTCATACATTTTGCAAAATGAAGTCTGTACTAACTGTCTGCCATTTCATTTTCAGGATCTTCAAAATAGCATTGCAATGCAAATGAAAGTGTGCAACAATAAAGCACTCTTCAAAAATGAAGCAACAAATGGCCTTACTGTGGGAGACGTACATGCAGCATGGAAAGTTGTACGAAATTACAAATCACAGTTGCTTGAAATAAGAAGTAAGGTACAAACCACTGGAGCAGCACACTTGTCTGTTGAATCTTTTTTGAAATCCTTAAGGGAAGTTGCACAAAGTTTGCATGGTCAGGGAGATGTCCACAGCTCTGTTGTAATGGCAGATGACCTGGATGAGGCACAGAAGATGTTATTTCCCCAGTCTGTAAATGTTGATGAGCTGATCCACCAAGCAGAGATCTGTCTGAAAGAATCAGAGTCTGGTCAAAGAACCTCTTGTCAGAGCATTCTAGGAAAATTATCACAAGAACCAAAGAAGTCACCTAGAAAGACCAGAACAAGAATATGTGATAGTCTACATAAAGAGACGTCCACAAACTTGCTTTTGCAAATTAATGGTCTGTTTAAAAACCTGCAAGAACTATACAAAAGAGTAGAAAGGATCGGTCTGAAAGATCCCACAATACTTGCAGCTCAGCAAAGGTATGGCTTGTTAATAAATGTGGTTTAATTTCTTTACCCTGGTGAAGACTGTGTTACTGACTTAAGTTAATGTAATCACATGCAGCACCACGTATTCTACAATGTAAATATAATAGCAGAAATGTGAAACAGTCAGTCAGTGATATGTTTTTGCACAACAAAACGTTTTTGCACAACAAAACATGGGATGGTGCACAGAAACAGCTTGGATTTGTACTGTCCAATTGTTGTACATTACAAAATTTGTACAACTGGTTAGAAACACTAAGACTGCTGATAGTGCAAAGAGCTGTATACTTTTTGTGTTAAGTGCTACCAGTAAATAAACATATACATGCATAATACTGAGTAAAATCCTGGAAGGATACAATGTACAATACTCTCCATAACCATAGGTCACTTTTCAAGTCTCCCACATTCATGCCATTATTCCCTATTATTGTGTGATATTGCAGTTAATATACAAATGTAAATAATATATAAATGTAAATTTAAGTGTAGGGAAGTAAGGGGGGTTGCTCCTCCTGCAAAAACACTTAGTATGCTATATCGTAGTTTTGAACTGTATTTAACTGTGGTGGGGATCAGTATGTAGCTTTCATTTATGGCTTCTCCCTGTGCACACTACCTCTAGGCACTACAACTTGGGTGTAAGCAACTTGAAATGTTCCTCCCAGGGGTATATGAAGAGACAAGATGGAGATCTTGGTCTACGTGTCTGAGGCTGGTATGAATCTAGCCTTGAGCAGCTTGCTACCGTCACCAAGAATTATGCCCAAATATGAACAAAAGGTTATCAATTTCAACAATTAGCTTAGCTTATGAAGTTATTCAAAGAAGGTCAACCATATATCCACCTGGGAAGAGATGGTAGACAATTCCAAATGCTTTAAATAAATAAATAAAATACGACCAGCCACAGATACCGCAATAAATTTATTATTACAGACAAGAAATTCTTTCTCTGACGTCTCGGCTGAAAAAGCCTTCAAGGAGTAAAAAAACATCTAAAAAACTTGTTTAAGTACTATAAAACATAGCACAATTAAATAATTAAACAATTAAATCAACAACCTCCAATTCAACTCTTCATTTAACCCACATGGGTAAAGCGTGTTAAACTTAAGAATATATACTGCTTCCTTAAACTGAAGCAGTTTTTTAAGATTATTATTGTCATATACTGACACATTTATTTTCTCTAAAGTAGTACCCTGTAACTCTTCATTATTGCTGTTATGAAATTCATAAAAATGTGTTGCAATAGAACTCTCTGGTTTATGATTTTAAATATCTCTTGCATGCTCCAACAATCTTACTTTAAAGGCCCTCTGTTTCTCCTATATAAAATAGGTTGCAAGGGCACTTAAGAGCATACACCACACCCACAGTGTCATAAGAAAAATTACTCCAAGTTTGAAATGGAATATTATTTATAGTAGAGAAACTTTTAACTATAAATTTACATGCTTTACACTTATTGCAACAAGTCGTTCCTGCCAAATATAAATTACGTAATATATTAATAGGTGGCAAACAGAATCTACCTTTAACTAAAAAATTATGAATATTTCTCCCCGTCTATAGGAAATACCTAAATTAGCATTTAACCAGGAAACAACATTTTTCAACGAACATAATTATTTCCAGTGATATTTTACCTGTTCTATGACTACATCACTAAAACATCCATAAGTAGTCACAAAGTAAATCATCTCTTTACAATCTCTATTCCCAAAAGTTAAAGGGGCTGCACCATATCTATCACTACAATGATACCCTGTAGGTAGGACATTACATAATTTATTCCAACTCTTTTCCAATAGGATATAATTATAGCCCCTACTACTAAACATACTTACAATAGTTCCTATTTCCCTTTTAAAATCATCAATATTGTTACATAATCTAGCAATCCTAAGCATCTCCCCAAACAGGAGTGCTGAAATAGTATGGGAAGGGTGACAACTATCACCATGTACATACTGTGTACCACAACTGAATTTTCTGTATACAGAAGTGGATAGTTCAGAACCATGATTGATGCTAAGCACCACATCTAAAAAAGGGAATACGTGTCCCCATCTTAAGGCCATCAAATTGTAAACCAAATCTATTGTTGTGTAACATATCAATAAAACAAGATACCAATTCTGAGCCACCTTCACATATAAAAATTAAATCATCAATATATCGAAAATATCTAATAACATAATTATGAAAACATTGATTTCTATAAATGTATTCATTCTCAAAAAGACCCATACATAAATTAGCATACATGGGGGCAAAGGCAGCCCCCATAGCTGTTCCTTTTTTTTTTGCTTGTAAAGGTCATTATTAAATTCAAAAAAATTATGAGTCAAACAAAAATAAACCAACTCTATTATATATTGTGTAAGAGGTGAACTACCTAAAAAAAATGTCAAGGCTTCCAGACCAAAACTATGGTTTAGATTTGTATAGATTCCAAATGCTTTGCTAGAGATGGCCTGCATCTCCCCCAAATTCTTTTGTATATTAGCTAAGTCCTCTTCCACCCCATAGTGCCTTTTTCTTCTTAAGCTTCTAACATGACTAAACAGAATATGGATAGTATTAATGTATTGCTGGTCAACGCTAGGAGCCTTAAAAAAAGTCCTTCATGCACTCCTTAACCTGGAAAACATTGATATGCATCATCACAGAGAACTTGTTCCAGACTATTGTAAGCACTCCGTCAGTACAGGGTTCCAATACCTATCACACATTCAGACCCATTGCATTAGAGGTAAGCACCAATGGTGGCAGTGTGTCCATATTTATATAAAAAAAAAAAAAAAAACTTAATCTCCAGACCTGCTAGACAAGATAATGATCTGGGACTCCTCCACATCCAACTTACTATTAACAACACCTATTATCATATCATGGATAACTACATGACCCATTTTGTGTCCCACTTGCCTCATACCTCTTAGCTAACTAGTATGCAGTCCCTTTGTATTACTTTAAAAACTTTCTCCTTTGAGACTACAACTTTTCCTCCATAAACTGGGAGACAACTATGTCCTCACACATGTATGTCCAGAAATGTCTGGGCTTCATCAATACAAGCTGCCTGGACCAGGTATTCTGCACCCCAACTAGAGGTGATGACTCCACTGCTTATGCAGAATCCTTCACTGCTATATTATATATGCACATGTATAATCTACTAAGAGGTGATCTCTGTTTGACTTACAAAGCCATGTCTGACCCAGCTCTGTTAGAAATGCTACATCTAAAGAAATCCTAATCCCTCCGCAGCACACACTCCAGAGACCTCAACCTCATTACCACAATCAACAGAACATGCTGGAGGGACAGATTCATAACCCAGAGACTGCCCATGCTCTGGAATAGACTTCCCATACATGTCAAGCAGAGCACCTCATTGTCCCTCTTCAAGAGATATCTTGATGAGTGGATAGGAAATAGAAAGTTCACCCCAGGGATCACTCCAATGGCTCTACTTGCTAGATGCACTAGGAACTATCGTTGGGCGGCACAATGTCAGGGCACTTCTATGGGCTAGGCTTCTAAAGGCTCCAGGGCCATTAGCCTAGTACACACCTATGAACCTATGTAAATAACTGCATAGATGTATCTATCCTCATCAGAAAAAAATACAACACCAAATTCAAAATAAACCCTGTGGTGGAAGCCAAGTATAAGTAGGCTCTATAACAAAAGAAAAAAAAATACCATTGGCCAGAAAAACAAATCTAATTCTCAAGAAACCAAAAAAATGCTTTTGCTAAACTAAACAAGGAACTCCAGACCCTGATCAAATCAACCAAAGCCAGATTTGAGATAAAAATAGCTACTCAGGTGAAGGACAACAATCTCCAAAACAATGTCCAGCATTCTGCAGAGCTGATAGTCAATTATATCACATACTGTGATGCAGAGGACATAACCAGTATAATATTGGACAAATTTAGCTCAAACTTCACTCCTCCTCCCTTTTAGTATTTTCAGACCTTATTCCTACACAAATAAATATACCTCAAATCTCTCAAAAGTATGTTCTCAAGGTGCTATCTAAGGTCAAGAATGCTACATCTGTGGGGCCAGGTACCAGACCAGGCTGTCTGCTGGTCAGCCTGAAACATGACTTGTCTTATCCCGTTCAGATGTTTTTCACTGTCAGCTTTAAGACAGGGTGTGTGCTGGATGAATGGAGGACAGCACTAGTCAATTCCCTTGCTCAAAGGTGGAGCTTCAACAGACCCGGATATTGACCCATAAGCCTGATCAGTCTCATCTATAAGGATAATCATGGAATTAATGAATAAGGATATAGGTAATGTACAAACTCTTGACCCAACCCAGTTCAGTCTGTGCCTATTTAACTTGGCTGATGGCTTCAGAAAAGTTACGTAAGTAATGGATGAGTGCAAAACTGTGCATACCACATATCTACACCTTACAAAGATGTTTGGCACCATCCCACACTTGGCAGTTATAGATAACCTCCCCCAACTAAGTGTCATGTCCTGTGTAACTCATTGGATAGCATACTTGCTCAGAAAACAGAACACAAGAAATTAGAGTGGATGGCTGTACCTCCCCTAAAAGACCTGTCACTAGTGGTGCCACACAGGCTGTCACTAGTGGTGCCACACAGGATTCAATACTTTGACCACTCCTCCTTAAAGTAATGTGAAGAGTTTGTGGCTGACTAAGCTTGCAGTCTGCTGTCATACACTCTCCTGAGGATACTGAGGCTACCAAGATTCTCAAAGAACTACTAAACCAAAAGAACAGATTAAACTTATTAAAACAAAAATGGAAGGCACTTCCATTGGCCAAAGAACCACTCTTTATTATTATCTGGTTTATGGAAAAAAGAAAATACAACAGTATGTAAAAAATGTTAAATAAACTGCTGGGACTAGTAGTGGTGCTTAATAGGATTATAAGTGAATGTTAATGGAAAAGTTTTATTAGGGACACTTATTTAACTAATTTGTCTTGTGACTTAGTAACGAGTATTTAATGTGCAATTTTGACTTGCTATTCATTCTGATGAAGTCCAGTGAATGGTGGACATAAGCACTGTTTTAAGAATAAAGAGTGGTTCTTCGACCAACAGGAGTGCTTTCTTTTTTTTGTTTTTACAAGATTCTCAAAGCCTGCCTGTCCAAAACAAGCAACTGTTGTCAAAACCATGGACTAAAACTGAATGACAAGAAGTATATAATTATATCCTTCAGCAAGCATGACTCCAAATGTAACTATCATATTGACAACACACCCTTGAAAATTGATCTTGTAGTTAGGGATGTAGGAAACTATGCTGACAATGAACTGCCCTTTGATCACCATGTATCCACTGTTGTAATGAAGTTTTTTTCATCGTTTAGCTTATATCTAAAGGTATTACAGCCAGGTCCAGGAATATAATCATTCCACTGTACGCTGTGATTACACCAATCATTGATTATAACGTTCCTTTTTTGTGCATGTGTCTAAGCATTGGTCATAACTGGAATTAGCATGATGCTTTCTCACTAAAAAAAAAAATATCAAGGACTTGAATCATAAAACCTGTGCAGACCATCTCAAATCCTTAGCCATTATCTCAGTATTATACAGGCGATCTCTGCCTTATGTAGAGAGCTTCAGCAGACCCTATTCAGACAGACCTATTACAGATTCATTCTCTCATGGATAGGGGAAATATGTAAATGCCCCAGCATATCCTTGTCTGGCCTGTCTCTGGGTTATTCATATGCAAAATCTAAGGCTTATAAACTACAATGGGAATGTAGGGTCCTCACAGATAAGTAGCCTAGTAAGTACCTATAAAGGTATATGTATGTAGAGAAAGAGAGAGAGGGATGTACATACATGCACACACACACACACACACACATATATATATATATATATATATATATATATATATATATATATGTAATTTGAGGTTAATATATTTATATACACCTACATAAAACAAGTATATATTCATGTATGCAGCATTAGTACCCTGAATCCAACTGTACTTTTCTTTCTTCTCCCCCTCCTTTACATAGACGTGGATACAGACATGCCTAGAAGCCAGCCACTTCTTTCTCTCTCCCTAACTAAACTAACTAACTACATAGAAAACAGGCTGGCAAGTGAAAGGTTTTGCTTTTATGGTTGTAGTGGTGCATTGCTCCAACAAGTTTCTGACCTCCTAGCTTCTCTGTTTATTTAAAAAAAGATTTGAGGAGGTGAGTAAAGTAACAACTGCAAGGTCACGTTCACCATTTGCATTTATGGTGTAATATGACCTTGATTTGTACAGTGAAAATGAGTTTGCTTTTAATTATTAAGTTGTTTTAAAGACACACATTAATGACTTTTCATATGAGGTTAATGAGATGCAGGAGGCCAAAGTTAATGTGAGGCACAGGGTCATACATTACTTATTTGAAATGGTGAAACTTCATTGTGCCTGTACATTTAACATACAAGATGCAAGATGTTTTGGCATTGTGCCACAGTGCCATTTGGCTACAGTATTATGTTTCACAAGGCCTGTAGCATTTTGCAGTCTAATGTTTGGAAGAAAGAGGCAGCAGTGAGACTTATCTTTTTTGCCAGAGATATACATTACATATGATCAGAACTATTCATTGCCATAGGTAAAGATTACTATCCATATATACATGCATACAAATATTTCAAGCATGGGCATTAATGCCCTTCTAGCCTGCCAGTATACCAAAACACTTGTTCCCATAAAAGTGTCCAGACTGTTTTAAAAATATCTAAACTAGTACTTGTTTTAATGTAATTTGGTAGTCTGTTCCATGCATCAGCTGCTCTGTTAGAGAACCAGTTAGTGCACTTCTCATTCCTATAGAATCTTCTACACAGGTTATCTGATGATTCTCTAGTACTTTTGATAACCCCAAACATTCCCAGAGGTACAGTTGTCTTTAAATGCCCTATATACCTGAATAAGGTCTTCTCTTAGTTATCTATAAGAGACGCTGTACAAGTGCAGATATTTCAGTCTTTCATAATAACTTAAGTTTTTACATCCATGGATGCCTTTGGTATATTTCTGCTGTACTTTCTCCAGTTTACTTATAAGTTTCCATAGTGTTATTCCATACTCAAGTTAGGGCCTAATGTAATTAACAAACATTAACTTCATTATTTCCGACTTCCTAGACTTTGTAAATACTTTTATGCAACCTGTAGTTCTATAACTATCATTAACCAATTAGTTGGTATGACTAGAAAAATGCAAAGCTGGATCTACACATATACCCAGGTCCTTAAATGAATCTACAGTTTCAAATACTTTGTGCTGTATTAAATATTCACCTTTCAGTTTGTCTCCAAAATCTCATATGCTTAGTTTTAATGCACTTAGCATTTTGTCAGCTTATCATATAAGAAACAACAGTGTTGTCTCTACTTACACTCAGTCACTATCTTCCTTCATAGAGCAGAGGCTGTGGTCACTACATTTGAGTCCAATATTGCAGGAGCTCTGTCACAAAGCCCTATATCTACAAGTTTACTGAGAATTTTGTCATTGTTTCATAGCGTGCAGTCACCACATCTGACCCCGACGTTGCAGGAGCTGTTTTACAAAGCCCTACACCTACAAATTTACTGAGACGTTTGTCATTGTTTCATAGCCTGTGGTCACTACTTCTAACCCCAATATTGCAGGCACTCTGTCACAAAGCCCTACACCTACAAGGTTACTGAAACTTTTGTCATTGTTTCATAACGTGCAGTCACTACATCTGATGTTGATCTTTGAGGAGCTCTGTCACAAAGCTTTACACTTACAAGTTTACTGAGACATTTGTCATTGTTTCATAGCCTGCGGTCACTACACCTAATCCCGATATCACAGGAGCTCTGTCAAAAAGCCCTACACCTACAAGTTTACTGAGACTTTTGTCTTTGTTTCATAGCCTGCGGTCACTACATCTGACCTCGATATTGCAGAAGCTGTGTCACAAAGCCCTACACCTACAGGTTTACTGAGACTTTTGTCATTGTTTCATAGCCTGCAGTCACCACATTTGACCCAGATGCTGCAGGAGCTCTTTCACAAAGCCCTAAACCTTCCAGTTTCCTGAGACTTTTGCCATTGTTTCATAGTCTGCGGTCACTACATCTGACCCTGATATTGCAGGAGCTTGATCACAAAACCCTACACCTTCAAGTTTACTGAGATGATGTTCTTCGTCTCACATTGCTGCAGTCATAACCTGTGGGTAGTCCGCTGTCCTTGGTCGGCCCGAATACCAAAGAGTTAGGCTGGCGTCGGTCATGGTCGCCCAGATCTGACGTCAGTACGTAGTAGTACTTAAGCGCATGACCGACACCATATCCTCAGTCTTTCTTGCCGCGTGGTCCGAAGCAGAAGCAGCGTTTGCAAGTGCTGTTCGGCGTTCTGAAATTTTCATTTATCGAGTTTCAGACCGAAGACCAAGTTGGGCTAAGTACCCCGTTGGGGAAATTTTTGTCTTTTCTTGCCTCAGTTATCCGGATGTCAGAAAAGGTTAATAATTGTATTTCTTGTGGGAAACAGATACCTCATAGGGACTTTCATTCTCTCTGTATTCCTTGCTTGGGGCCTGAACACGACGTAGTCGGATGTCGCTTTTGTGCTAGATTTAATAAGCACACCATTAAACGAAGATTAGACTGTGCCAGGCTTGTTTTCGGTAAGCGGTGTAACTATAACATGCCGTCGGATTCCCCGACTCCTGCTACCGCTAAAAAACGTAAAGATAAATCTTTGAGGTCTAAACCAGATGAGTCGTCCGTTGCGGACGCCGGTTCTTTGGAGCCTCCGGTTGAACCTGTGGATCCGGCCAAGGCCTCGGCTGAATCCCAGGGGGAACCTTTACTTTTGCAGGAGTTGGCCTCTCAGGAGCTAGGCCAGGCCGAGGGTGCTTCTCAGGTATCTGTAGTTCCATCCTTACAAAAGGTTATTAGGCCTTCTACCTCAGTGGCTAAAGGCCATGCTAAGGCTAAACCTTGTCTTACTGGTCCTGGCCATAGTCCTAGCTCTTCAGCCTCTGTCCCTAAAAAACATATGTTGAAAATGGCAGAGGACTTGATTACTTTGATCAGGGGTTCTATGCCCCCCCCAGAGAAGAGGCCTAGGGTGGAGGCAGATTTAGAGGGAATGGAGCATTCTTCAGACTACTCTGAGTCCTCAGCTGAAGATATTCAGGATTTCCCTCCCTATTCAGATTCGGATGCAGAGGATTCCTGTCCTTCTGCTTCTCCTCCAGAGGATTTTTCCTTTTCTGAAACTTTACATTCCATGAGGGAACATTTCAAGTGGGAAGGTCAGGATTTTTCAGATTCTCGCAAAAGGCTTAGGGAATTTTTGTTTTTGCCACAACATAGGCCCTTGGCTATTCCCCCTGTCTTCGATGTTGTTCAGGATGTTTTTTCTGAAGCTTCCCTTAATCCTGATTCTTTACCCCCTGCCCCTGTCCAGCCAGACAGATATTACAGAGTTCCAGAAGCACATAAATATTTGTACAAGAGTCCTAGAGCTGACCCGGAAACTATTATTCAAGGGCCGAAGGGTGTCAGGGATTCTGTGGTTAAGAATCCAGTTCCTTTGGATAAAGATTCTAGAGCGTTGGATAGGTGGGGGAAAAAGTGTACACCTCCTCTACGTTAGCTATGAGGGCTTTAAATTGCCAGTTTCATATGCTGAAGTATCAGAACTTTTTGTTAGGCCAATTGAAAGCTAAGGTGGATGCTTTATCTGAGGGTATAGAGTGTAAGGAATTACAGGAGTTGGTTCATGCATCAGATCAAGTTGGAAAACATTCCTTGCAGTGTGGTTTTGATGCTCTTCAGGCTTCATCCAGGGTGGCTGCTACAGGTTCAGTTATTCGTAGACATGCCTGGCTTAAGGATCAAAATTTGTCAGAGCATGTTAAAGCTCGGATTTTGGATGCTCCTCTTCAAACAGAAGTTCTTTTTGGTTCTCCTGTGGAGTCAGTTTTGAAAAAGATGGAAGATAAGGCTAAGTCTATGCAGACGGTCAAGGAGTTTTTGCAGGTGCAGCCCCCTAAATTTAGCAGGAATTGGCCTGCTAGAGGATGGTCCTACCCTTCTTCGGATTATCAGTCTAAAGGCAGGTCTAGACGTGGTAGAGGCAGGGCTCACGCTCAGGGTTCTTTCAGACCTAGGAATTGGAGTTCTCCTGCACAGTCTTCTGGTGAGGGCAGGGGTCAGCCCTTTCGTAAACAGACCCAATGACCTGTATCTTCAGCTGCCAGATCCTTCTTTTCTGGCAGCTCCTCTAGGAGGAAAGTTGGCACTTTTCAAACAAAACTGGCATTTGGTCACCCAGGACAAATGGGTGTTGGAAATAATAAATCAAGGTTACAAGTTTTATTTTCACACTTTTCCTCCTTTCAAAGGCATGCCGGATGTGCCTCCTCAGCAAAGGCGGGAGGCTCAGGAGCAAATTTCTTTGCTTTTGCAGATGGGGGGCCATCCAGGTGGTACCTCCGTCAGAAGTAGGCCTAGGGTTTTATTCCCGTCTTTTCCTAGTGCCAAAGAAAGGAAACACTTGGAGACCAATTCTGGATTTGTCCATTCTCAATACCTACCTAGACATTCCAAAGTTCAAGATGTTAACATTACAACAACTTCTACCTATGCTAGGCAAAGATCACTGGATGGTAACCCTGGATCTCAAAGAGGCCTATCTTCACATTCCTATCAGGCCCAGCTGCAGGAGATTCCTGCGATTTCGGGCTGGTACTTCTCATTATCAGTTCTCTGCATTGCCCTTTGGTTTATCTACTGCGCCCAGGGTGTTCACAAAAGATCTGGCTCCTGTAATTGCTTTCTTCAGACAGAGGGGAATCCAAATTTATCCTTATCTGGACGATTGCCTGATTCTTGCTCAAGACAAAGACAAGCTACTTCAACATCTACAGTATGTAATGGCAGTTTTAAGGTGCCTAGGGTATTCTGTGAACGAAATAAAGTCCAGTCTAGTGCCCTCTCAGGACATGTGCTTTCTGGGTGTGAGACTGAATACAGCTTCTCAGATGGCATTTCTGACCCCGGACAAACAAAGAACTCTTCATCTATACTTCCAGCAGTTATCAGTACTGTCCAGGCTGACTGCAAGGACAGTCCTTCAAGCCTTGGGGTTCATGGCATCTTGCATTCTAGTACTTCCCAATGCCAAACTGCATATGAGGAAGCTACAATGGTATCTCAAAAGTGTATGGACTCAACACTGCCACGATTTGGACACTGTCATTCGGATAATACCTTGCATCCAGAAGGAATTCTTGTGGTGGGCTCAGGAATGTCACCTAAACAAGGGACTCTCTGTGACCCGACAAGAGGCGAGTCAGATCATAACGATGGATGCCTCGGACTTTGCTTGGGGAGCACACTTCAATGGGAAATGGATTCAAGACACGTGGCCTCCCAGACTACTACATTTGCATATCAACATGAAGGAGATGTTAGCAGTCCAATTTGCCCTGCTGGCCTTCAAGGACCTACTTCAGCCAGGACAGGTGTTGATTCGAACAGACAACACAACAGTCATGTGGTACATCAACAAGCAGGGGGGAACCCATTCTTACCCTCTTTGCAGACAAGCAATGATATTGTGGGAGACTGCTCTGAGTTTGCACATCAATCTTCAAGCACGGTTTCTGCCAGGAGCACAGAACTCCCTAGCAGATGGATTGAGCAGACAAATTGTGGATCCCCACGAGTGGAAATTGGATCCTCAGGTATTTCAACAGTTGACAGTGGCTTGGGGAACTCCAGACATAGATCTGTTCACTTCTCCACTCAATTTCCAACTGCCAAAATTTTGCACAAAGATGTTTCACCCAAAAGCTTGGAAAGTGGATGCTCTATCTTTCAGTTGGAACAACCTTCACGTCTATGCTTTCCCTCCTCTGCCTCTCCTTCCCAAGGTACTCTTGAAAGTCAGGCGGGACAAGCCTTGCATGATTCTAATAGCACCAGATTGGCCACGTCAACACTGGTATCCTCTGCTGAAAAGTTTAATTCAGGAGCCTCCTTGGCCTTTGCCACAGATTCCTCACTTGTTGTCCCAGTCAAGCAATCATTTTCTTAATGTCAGGGTGCAGTCCCTGCATCTAACAGCCTGGCGTATTCTGTTTTAGAGCCTGTGGGGTCTCAGCTTCCTCAACAGGTTTTGGATGTCATTCTGGAAGCCAGGCGGCCTAGTACTAGAAAAGTTTATGCTGATAAATGGAGGAGATTTTTTCTTTGGAGCACAGCAAAGGGCTTTGATGTCTCAGTACCTAATTTGAATTTTACACTACAGTACCTTACTGAATTACTAGACAAGGGTTTGTCATTTTCCTCTGTGAAGGTTCATGCTGCAGCCATTTCTGCTCACTATGATTGTGACCCTCCTTTATTTTCTCACCCTTTGGTTAAGCAATTTCTTAGAGGGGCAAAAAATATAAGACCCCCACGTAGAGCTCCTACTCCTTCCTGGGATCTCAATTTTGTGTTGGAGAAGCTTACTTTACCTCCTTTTGAACCTGCAGCTACGTCTGAGTTGAAGTATTTGTCTTGGAAGACTGCTTTTTTGTTGGCCATTACTTCTGCTAGGAGGGTATCTGAATTGCAGGCACTCATGGCAGTTGAACCCTTTCTGATATTCCATAAGGATAGGGTGTCTTTGCGTACTAACCCTACTTTTATGCCTAAAGTGATTTCTAATGTGGCCCTGAACCAGTCTATTCATTTGCCTACTTTTTATGCTGATCCCCAAAATAAGGGGGAAAAAGTCTTACATTCTTTGGACATTCACAGGCAGCTACGCTATTATTTGAGCAGAACTAAAGAGTTCAGGCAGACTCAACAGTTATTTATTTCTTTTGCTTTGGGTTCACAAGGGAAAGCTGTTTCAAAGCAAACTATTTCTAAGTGGATTGGTCATTGTATTGCTTTTGTTATTCTCATCATGGGAAGAATGTTCCTGCTGGGATCAGACCTCATTCCACTAGGGCTACTGCCACATCCACTGCCTTTTTGAGGGGGGTGGCTACTAAGGATATTTTGGAGGCAGCTACTTGGAGTTCAGTACACACTTTTACTAAGCATTACCATCTCCCTCTTTATTCCAAGTCCAGGGCTGGGTTTGCCACTGCAGTTTTACAGGGCATGTTAGCAGCTCCTAATGCTTTTTAGTTTGCCAGCCTCCCTTTTCCTTTGCTTTGGGATTCTACCCACAGGTTATGACTGCAGCAATGTGAGACGAAGAACATAGTACAGTTTTGTACCTACCATAAATGTAGATGTTCGAGGATCCACATTGCTGCAGTCCTATTTTCCCTCCCTCCTTCCCCTCTATAGTTTGGGGTTGCTGCCTTTTCTTTGGGATAATTTTTTATTTTCTCACTGGTAATTGTTGGGTATTTACTATTTTGGCTCTGGCCTTTCTTTTTTTAGGCCTTCTGACATCTGGGGCAAGAAAGACTGAGGATATGGCGTCGGTCATGCGCTTAAGTACTACTACGTACTGACGTCAGATCTGGGCGACCATGACCGACGCCAGCCTAACTCTTTGGTATTCGGGCCGACCGAGGACAGCGGACTACCCACAGGTTATGACTGCAGCAATGTGGATCCTCGAACATCTACATTTATGGTAGGTACAAAACTGTACTTTTGTCATTGTTTTATAGTCTGCAGTCAGTCCATCTGACCGTGATATTACAGGACCTCTGTCACAAAGCCCTACACCTGCAAGTTTACTGAGACGTTTTGTATTGTTTCATAGTCTGCATTCACTCTGTCTGACTTCGATATTGTAGGAGCTTTGTCACAAAGCCCTAATACCTAAAAGTTTACTGAGACTTTGTCATTGTTTCATAGCCTGCAGTCACTACATCTGACCCCAATGTTGCAGGAGCTCTGTCACAAAACCCTACATCTGCAAGTTTACTCAGACTTTTGTCATTGTTTCATAGCCTGCGTTCACTATGTCTGACCCCAATCTTGTTGTAGCTGTGTCACAAAGCCCTACACCTCCAAGTTTACTGAGAATTTTGTCATTCTTTCATAGCCTGAGGTCACAAAATCTGACCCCGATGCTGCAGGAGCTCTGGCTCAAACCTCTATACCTACAAGTTTACTGAGACTTTTGTCATTGATGCATAGCCTGCCGTCACTACTTCTGACCCCAGTGTTGCAGGAGCTCTGTCACAAATTCCTACACCTTCAAATTTACTGTGACTTTTGTCATTGTTTCATAGCCTGCAGTCAGTACATCTGACCCCAGTATTTAAAACTTTACTGAGACTTTTGTCATTGTTTCATAGCTTGAGGTCACTGCATCTGACATCGATATTGCAGGAGCTTTGTCACAAAAGCCCTAATACCTAAATGTTTGCTGAGAGTTTTGTCATTGTTTCATATCCTGCGGTCACTATATCTGACCTTGATGTAGGAGCTGCGTCACAAAGCCTTACACCTTCATGTTTACTGAGATGTTTGTCATTTTTTTATAGTCTGTGGTCACTCCACCTGACCCTGATATTGCAGGACCTCTGTCACAAAGCCCTACACCTACAAGTTTGCTGAGACATTTTTTATTGTTTCATGGCATGCAGTCACTCCATTTGACCCTGATATTGCAGGAGCTTTGTCACAAAGCCCTAATACCTACAAGTCTACTGAGACTTTCTCATTGTTTGATAGCCTGCAGTCTCACTATATCTGATCCCGACATTGCAGGGGCTCTGTCACAAAGCCCTACACCTACAAGTTTACTCAGACTTTTGTCATTGCTTCATTGCCTGCAGTCACTACATCTTACCCCGACGAGCTTGGTCTGAAAGCCCTGTCCCTACCTACAAGTATACTCATACTTTTGTCATTGTTTCACGTAAGCATGTTTATCATGAAGAGCTTTGCTGCATATTAACTGTAATGAGTTAAATACATGCCTGCTTTGTGAAATAGTAAGACCCGTTACTAAGTTGGCCACTGTCTCCTTTTGCTTGACCAGTAGACTGTACTGCATATGCCAGGTATTTATTCTCAGGAAATGACAGAAAACCTGTCTTACTTGCAGCTCTTTGTTAATTGCTTTGTTCTGGTGATAAAGTGATTGCTTTTAGCTATAAACTGGCCTGTGAATTGACCTTGGGGTTTAATCACACCCTCCCTAATAGTAGCTGTCTATTCCACATAGTATCCTTTTCTTTTCCCAAATAAACCCTCATTTTTCTTATTTTGACTACATCATTATACTTTAAGCCTTTACTACCCCTCAGTTCCTTACATTCCAGAGAAGATACTAAGCAACCTACCACTCTTCTTTTATAAACTGATACTTCTTTTAGCTCCACCTTCTGCAACCGCCATCCAATTCAACTACACTTCAATCACTCTACTACATAACATTCCCCTCCCACACTTCACCCATATTACTCTAACCACACACCCCTTTATCTACACTACTATCTCAGTATTTTCACTTGCACTCTACCCCCTATAACTGCTTCACATCTAACAGCCCCGATTCCCCCTCTACTTCCATTTAAACTATCTCACTGTACACCAGTCAGGCTGTTTTACTCATGCTTCTCAGTTGTCTTCCTTCTCCTTTGCACCCTAACAACCCCTCCAGCAGCACTACTACAAAAGCATGCCTCAAGTATTACCTCATCATCACCACTCAATCCCTCCACCACAAGCTTCTCCCAAATAAACCCAACACTGATCCCTATACCGATCTTCTATTCCCACCCTAACGTCCTCAGTAGTAACCACTACAAACTAAAACTAATACAAATACCCAAATTACTTAAAACAACTGGATGTTCTTTCAGAGCCTTAAATTTGTGTGGGGTCATTCACCCCCAACCCAGGCCCCATTCCTACTACACAGACAAAAAAAAAAACTAAAACTTATTACTCTTAATATCAGGCGCATGTGCAATAAACTGGCACTCTTTTAAGCCAGGTTAACGCATTCTAACCCAGACATACTTGCTATTACAGAGACTTGGCTAAAACCAGAAATAAAAGACACTGAAAATTTTCCCCTGGTTATAGCATTATCAGAGTAGACAAAGCACATAAAAAGAATGGCGGAATAGCCCTAATTTTCTCTAACAACTTGATAGTTTCCCCATACTCAATTACTGTACCAAAATTCTGCACAGCCAAAATCTTTATAACATTTCTAAACCTTAACTCATCTAAGAACATCTGCATTGTTGTTTTATGCACCCCGTCAGGGCAAAACATTTGCATTCTAGAAAATATATCCTGGATATCTGAAACAATAATGAATGAAACCTTTATCCTACGGGATGTTAACATTGACTAACAGACACTAACCTCACACCAACCACCAAATAGTATAAACCTCAATGGCTTTACTCACCTTATAAATACTCCTACCATATATAGCAAAGATAACATCCAGAACTCCACCCTGGACTGGATATTAGTCTCAAACATTTTATATCCTCAGGCACACTCCTCACCTCCTTAAGTGACTACCTACCAGCTGATGCCCATAGGACCATCATTCAACTCACAAAGCAGCATAAGTTCAAAACTATATGCAACCTACAAAAATTCAGCAGAGGTATGTAATGAATCTGTAAAAGCTGTAGACTGGTACTTCCTAAAAAGACTTCCCTTTAATGATGCAGTTGAACATTTCAACAGCACCTTTCTAAGCATTCGTAACTCCCTAACCCCTCAGCAAACAAAAAAATGACCGTACCCCATGCCTCACCAAAACATGTAAAATTCTAATGAAAGACAGGGACAAAGCATGGACTACTTGGCTAAAGAATAAAAACAACATAAAACATCAGTTATATAGACAACTCTGCAATCAAACAAAAAGACAAATATTGCATGACATAAAAAATCATACTAGTCCTACATGTAAGATAACCACAAAAACAACACTAAGAAATTCTGGTCCTCTGTAACATCACTACACAACCCAGGAAATAAAAATAATCCCAATCCATAATCTAATATACCACCTCTTCAAACAGCTAACATATTCAATACATACTTTATAGACACATATCCAACCTAAACGTAAACCCAACTCACTTCTACTAAACCCAACTCACTTCTTCTACTAATACTCCCAGTACTAATCTTTGCACACCCCACACATTACACACACACAACCAACCCCTCACTCATGACTAAAAACCAAACCATCCCCAACTTACATTTCAGCCCATCCCTTTATCTGTAAAAAAAACAAAAAAAAACTACTACAAAAACTGTAACCATGCTCAACTTCAGCAGACAGCCTCCCACCAGAATATCTAAGGCTTGCTGCAGGGGCAGTAGCATTCCCTGTTAGCATCTTAATTAATAAATCCATATCTTAATTTTTTTATCGTAACTTATGGAAAAGATCACATATTATCCCTTTACAGCAGAGAGGCAAGCCCAGTGATATCACTAACTTTCATCCTATTGCAATCCTGTGCCCCCTCTGTAAGACACTAGAAAAATGTGTGCACCTACAGCTTCTCCAGCATCTTACACACAGCAACCTGCTTTCCCATGCTCCACATGGCTTTAGACCTGCACAGAGTACCGCAACAGCCTAACCGTCTTTCATGGACTCTGTCAATGAAGCCCTTGACACTGGCAAACTAGTATCTGCAGTATTTCTAGAGTTGTCAAAAACATTTGACATGGTATCTCACCCCAAACTCCTTAAAGTAAGACATATGCTGGAGACCATTAGAAAATTCAGGGTCTCCAGCACATACCTTATACAACAGACTAAAGTCACTGTCAATGTACTCAGTAGCATATAGAATACTTAGAGGTGACTGATGTCTGCTTTACAGTGCTATCTCTGACCTTAATTTAATGGAAATGCTGCACATCCATAAGTCAAATGGGAATAGAGTCACCCATTCCAGAGACCTCAGTCTAGCCTGCAACGTAAACAGGATCTGCTGGAGAGACAGTTACGTCTCTCAGAGGTTGCCACTCCTCAGGAATAGGCTTCCAGTCTATATCAAACATAGTACTTCCATAACCCTGTTTAAGCACAACCTGGATGATTGGATGGGAAACTGTACATTTCTGCCAGGGATTGCCCCAGCTTCTCTCCTGAACATGGGTAGTCCTTGCTAGAAAAACCTTGGCCATAGACAGTATCTATCATCTAGTATTTTACTGGGATTTAATGGCTAGGCTTGTAAAGACCCTCACGTCAGTAGCCTAGTAACATTGTATGAACCTATAAAGAACTTTCCAGCATCGGTCTATTCTCCTCTTCACTTCAGTGGTTTTTCTAGCTACCTAGCTGACAGGCAGCAAACAGTAAAATGGTATTGCTCTTGCCTTCCCATATCACATCACCTCCACGTATGTACCTCAAGGATCCATCCTTGGCCCATTATTATTTAATGCCTTCATCAGTAACTTACATACATCCTTCTGTCAAAGCACTCTAATCCAATATGCATATGACTCGACTATCATCTGCATATCAGACACATTAACTCACCTGCAACACATAACACAACAAACTTTCTCTTCCATAGAAACATGGCTCTCCAATGCTGAACTCCTACTGAACCCAAAAAGAAAAAGCTCCTTCTCTTCACCCACAAACCCCATAGCTCCAACAGAACAAATGTCAAGATCTTTTCAACCAATATTACTCTAAGCAAATTGGTTCAGCATACCAAATTACTAGGTGTCACAACTGATGATAGTTTCATGTTTGACCTGTACATACAAAACAGTATAAAAAAACACCAAAAACTAGGCACGATGTAGAGAATAAGAACTTCCTAACAGCAGCTATGAAAATGACCCTGGCCAAACCCTACCTCTATGAAAATGACCCTGGCCAAACCCTACCTCTATGAAAATGACCCTGGCCAAACCCTACCTCTATGAAAATGACACTGGCCAAACCCTACCTCTATGAAAATGACCCTGGCCAAAACCTACCTCTATGAAAATGACCCTGGCCAAAGCCTACCTTTATGAAAATGACCCTGGCCAAACCCTACCTCTATGAAAATTACCCTGGCCAAACCCTACCTCTATGAAAATGATCCTGGCCAAAACCTACCTCTATGAAAATGACTCTGGCCAAACCCTACCTCTATGAAAATGACCCTGGCCAAAACCTACCTCTATGAAAATGACCCTGGCCAAACCCTACCTCTATGAAAATGACCCTGGCCAAAACCTACCTCTATGAAAATGACCCTGGCCAAAACCTACCTCTTGCTGTCACTGTTGTATGGCACCCCAATTCGAACTAACATACAGACCTCCCTAAAAAACTAGAAAGTTGCTATAACAAAATTGCCAAATTTGCCATAAATGCAACCCCTCTAACTCATCACTGTAATGCCCTACATTCCCTAAGATGGTTTGAACTCCCCCTCCACCTCCAATATGTACAACTTACTACAGCATACAAAATCATCCACAACCCACTAGCTTGTCTTGCTCTTAGCCCATTAATGAAATTTTATATCCCAAGTAAACATCTCAGATCTGAAGATAAACATCTCCTCACAGCTTATAAACCTAACAAATACCTAGGCCTAATCCTTTACTCCTGCTCTGTGGCAAAGCTATGGAACTCCCTTCCTTCATCTATCAAAACTGCTACTAACCTGCACTCTTTCAAAACCTCTACAAAAGAATACTTCAGCAAAGCTTGGATTTCCTCCTGTATGAGCCCAAGCTAAGGTACTCTTATACCTTTTTCTAACTCTACTATCTCTCTGTCCCCTCACTAACTTACTGTTCCCTCCCTTCCCCTACACATACTCCTCTGAGGTTACACTTATACCTTTTCCACATCTATTCCTATTATCCATCCTCCCTGCCACACCCACCGCTTCTCTACTCGTACTATCCAATGCCTTCACCAGTATAATCTATTACCATATTTCATGACCTCTAGTACATTAATAATCATTATGATAGGCATCCATTATGTAAATAATGCTGCATCTTGCTATTGTCAGGCTTTCCATATAATTTATGCTTGAACGCTGTGACTTTATTATGTCTGTTGAGTTTTTATTCTGACAAACTAATGTGTAGTTTTTCAAATTTTGTGCTTGAATGTTATGACTTTATTATTTCTGCTTAGTTTTCCATTCTGTTAACTATATTTATCTGGACCTTTTCTCCCTGGGCCTCCACTGAAAATGGGTACCTCATGACCTGCTTGGACTTTCCCAGTAAACAAATCCCAAATAAATAAATATTATTCTCCCATGCCCAAATCGTCAACTTACTCAAGTTCTTTTGTAGACATACCATATCTCTAAGATATGTAATCAAGTTACCCAATTTCAGATTATCTACATATAGACTGTAGAACATCTTAGATGAAAAATTTAAGTCTGAAAGATACAATCTAAACAAGTAAAGGTCTGGGACACAGTCCTGTGGGACACCCTTACTGTAACCAATAATTTCACATGTCCAATAGCTGTATGATACTTGCCATGTCCTGTTTGTAAGTCATGCAGCTATCCATCTTATCAAGAGTACATCGATATCTGGCCGTTTGAATTTATTGATCAGATTTGTGTGTATTATCCTGTCAAATGCTGAAATTATATCTATATAAATTACACCACAGCACAATTTTTCATTCATAGCTGTATGTATGTAATCTAGCACAATGTAAATGTACAGCATTCTTCGGGGGATTTTACTTTAATGGTAAATCATAACACCTGTTTTTCTCCTGCCTTACCAGTTTTACCCTGGACAAGGTTTTCAGTTGCAGTTTGTCCCTATGAAGTTTCACACTGGTCTTGCATTAATGTTCCCCAGAACTATGCTCACATGAGATAGGCATATATAGGTAACACTGCCAGTAACCTCTTAGTTCTGGTCACTTCGATCAATTATTCATATCTGGTTTCATTCTAAGAATGATTTCCTGTTTGGAGTGCCTTGTTCCACCTTATACTTGCTCATTTCTTCAGATATCTTCTTTCTTTTTTGTAGCCCCAGTCAAATGCAGAATTTTAGTTTCTGATGTTTGATAGTTTGTTTAGTATAATATAACTTTCACCAGTTTTTCATTTTAACTCTTTTTAAAGTAAATGGTATAATTAATTGATATAACTTTTGCCAGTTTCTCATTTTAACTCTTTTTAAAGTAAGTGGCATAATTAATTGATATAACTTTTGCCAGTTTTTCATTTTAACTTTTTAAAGTAAATGGCACGTGTTTCTGAATGAGAGAATGATATTTTTTTTGTTATTTTCACTGTTTTTTTTACAATATTTTTTATTTTTACACTGTTTTTCTTTTCTTTCTTGCCAGAAACTATCCATTCTTGCAAGTATGCCTGCGTTTCAGTATTTCCTTTTTCTAAATTTTTTCATGATAGATGAAGCTTGAAGAAACTGAAGTACATTACTTTTAGATAGCAAAAGTGGAAATAAACTCTACATCTCTGTCTTTCTTGAGGACATCACGATTATTCAAATCACTCCCAAATACAAGGACTTGAAGTTTTTTTCAGGGAGCAAGGAATACAAGGCAGAGAGGCTGCATAGTGCCCCCCCCCAAAAAAAAAACTCACCCCCAGAATGCACTGAAAAGACAGAGATGTGGCCCAAAGGATTCCCACTCCATGGAATAGGCTTCTCATCCATGTAAAACTAGGTAGGACATCATGAATTTATCCCTGGTCTGGCCCTCACGTCCCTTATGGACAGAGGACATCAATAAGAAAAGTATTATCTTACCTAACACCCCCATGCAAATCATTAGTTACCTCTCTTCTAACATATCCCCCTGGATAGAAGGCCATGATAACTCGGGGCTCAAATGGTTTGCAGTGTATGACTAGGCTTTTAAGAGCCCTAGTGGTCATTAGCCTAATAAAAACCTATGAACCTATGTGATTAGCTAACATTGTCAACACCAGTCATATCCCAATATTTTTTTTAAGTGAGCTGCCATAATTTAGATCAGAATCCTTTAAGAATGGTGTGGGATTTGTTTTGTTTAATATTTCATTGTCACGGAATTCTTAAAGATTAATAGCCCCAGACTAATCATTACAAATGTCACAGTGAGCCTCATGTCAAGGGATATTAATTTTTTCAAGATAAATTGAGATGCATTTTATTTAATATTTACTTAAGCAACATTTTCCTACCATTAATTATTTGCATGTTGAAATTTCACTGGTATCAAGTACTGTATAAAAAGACACTTATTATAAAACTAAACAATTTTATTTCATAGTAAATAACTTTGTACGAACATGTTAAGATTGCTGTAACTGTTTCTGACTTTTAAATATGACAAGTTTATTGTACAATAATGATTTTAAACACTTTTCTGTTTTATTTTGTGTATGACAGGGTTGTTTTTCTTTTATTTTTCCACTAGAGCAGTCTGTTACTGTAGTGTTCAGGGCAGACCTTACTCCCTAGATGAAGAGTAGAGCACACCCCGAAGTACATCACTCAGTCCCCTCCCAGTCTGTACACACCCTCCAGGTTACTTTTTTCTTCCTGTTCTCACATTTTGTCTTACTGTTCATTTTTCTTTCATTCATTTATTCAACACACCCTAACTAGTTAAGACTACATTCTGATAATTATGAAGGAAAGAAGTTTATTGAACTGGGGGTCTATGGACTGCTAGGACCCCATAAGCTATGGGGGTCCTAGATGATCTCAGGTACATTTCAGAGCTTTTTCATCCAATAATGGCCTGGAAAATCCTGATTAGGGGATGGAATTCAGTTTTAATATTCAACTTTGCTTTTTTCTCCATCCTTTTAACATATGCTAACCTAACTGACCAGAATAGCACTGTAATAACTGAGGAGAAGGAAGTGAGTGAATTAAGCTTTGAGTATAGGGGTTGCTTGGACTCCAAAAGTCATGGGACTTCCAGATGCTCCAAGGTGCATTTTGTAGTATTTTTAAACAACCTTTTCATCCAATGACTACCTGAGCAATAATCCTGATTAAGGAAAAAAATTCAGTGTCACTCTTCAGCTTTGCCTTTTCCTGCATCCTTTAAACATGCCCTAACTGATGATAACTACACTATAATAAATATAGAGGAGATAAGTGAATTAAGCTGGAGGTCTGGGAGCTGCTAGGCTCCCAGAAGCCATGGAGTTTCTGGATGTGGGTTTTGCATTTTAGACATTTTTCCAACCCTTTGATCAAATAATGGCCTGAACAAAAATTATGATTGTGTTATTCTTCATCTTTGCTTTTTCCTGCATCTTTTCAACATATCCTAACTGACCAAGACTACAGTTGGAGGAAATAACTGCGTTAAGCCAGGGTCTAGGAACTACTAGGTCACCACAGAATCTATAAGGGCTCTAGATTCTCTGAGGTACATTTTGGAGGTTTTCCCTACCATTTGACCCAGTGATGGCCTGAGTAAAAATGACAAGGCAATACATTTAGTGTTGCTCTTTTTTATTTCAAGGAAGAAATAATTTGCATCCAAGGCTTAATTGTCAAAATTGACACAAGAACAGTTCACTTCAAACTAAGAAGTTCAGTGTTTACAAGGATTCAAATCATATCTGAAAATACTACTTCCCCACCTGTGTATCCTTCTGGTCTTAGACTGGGATGAAAGTAGAAATATAAACGATGCCAGTCATATATAGTTCGAGTTGTGCTATGATACATATCCACGGTATGCCTTCTCATCCCTAAACCTCCCAAAAAACAAGGCCTTTGTTCCTCTGTGTCAGTCTGAGACAAAACAGAAACAAAACCCAAATATCACGTAACATATTTCAACCTGTTGCTGCCAGACATATAAACAGCATACTTTCTTACACTCCCAAAAGTATAGTCACTTTTAAACACATCTGATGTTTGTGAGGAAAGTCAAAAAATTATCACAATTCTTCCAACTTGGTACTCCTAGTCAGCGCACTTCTCCTGTACAAACTGTATTGACCTTGTGTGTCCACCTCTGAAGTTTGTGAAGAAAGTTAAGGAAATACTAACCACACTGTCCCTGTCCAAACATAAGTTTTAGTTATCTGTACACACCTCTGAGGTTTGGGAAGAAAATTCAAAAAATAAGGCCTTTGTCTTCCCCCTACCCCCAACAGAAACAGCAATGACATCCTGTTCACACCTCTGAAAAGGGTTATTTTCAGACTAGGTGGGGTTCATGACAGGGGCCAATACAAACCCGTCTCACAATCCAGTTAAACAACCTTGGAGTGTGAAGCCATCGTAGCTCCAGAAGCAATGAAGGTTTTGATGTTTTGTAAAGTATTGTATGCCTTATTTTTTAAAGCTGGTTTAAACTGAGCAAATCACAAGATCATTAGTTAGTTTCATCTAGACAGCTCCCACCTCACAAAACAATTTTAGCTACTTTCCTGTACAGTTCAGACATCTAACTGTGATAGAAGAGAATGTCCATGTGTTATAGTTTACCTTTGCTGCACAAAAACAGCTTCCGCACATTCAAGTTGCTTCAGACTTTTCTCTTTAATCATGCATAGCCAGGAAAGTGAGCAAGTAGTCATTTTCTTCAAGAGATGGCCCCCAAAAATCATAGCTACTTTGTCTGTGTATATCTCAGATGTGTGGTTTATTTCATCTTATTTCATACAAATGTACACTAGTCTTGAAGCCAGATAGTGACTGTTTAAAACTGCACAGTAAACAACAGATCAGTTACTTTCAAGAGACAGCTCTAACCCCCACACAAAAGTTACTTCTGTGTGCACTTCAGATGATTGTGATAAAAATAATGCGCATGTACTGTATTGTATTTCATCTCTGTGAACTTTCATGCAAACAGCAGCCGCATGTTAAAAGTATTCCAAGCTGCTTCAAACAAATAATATTAATGCTGTAAATACACACTAGTCCTGCAAAGCTGGAGAGTGACTGTTTAAACTGAGCAAAGGGGTCAGTAACTGTCTACGTACAGTGTCCACTCCTACCTAGCAGTACAGCTAAACATGATAGAAACAGTAGCCCCACATTAAAGTAGCCAACGTTACTTCACATAAATAACATTAATCCTACAAATGCATACCAGTCCTGGAAAGCGTGAGA
>NC_056737.1:705807936-705845436 GCF_019279795.1 Protopterus annectens | reverse complement strand
ATATACAGTTTTGACTTCTTATAATAATAGTTTTTTTTTATTTCATAAGCTTTTAAGATAGAAAGTTTGAAAGCAAGTTCCTGCTTTTAACAGTAAGTGGATTTGTTCCTTTTAAGTCTCAATGCTGTTTTTGTGGGACATCTGTTGCTGATATTATTACACTGTTTAATTTATCTTTTATTCATATTGTCTGTCAGTGTTTGCCTTTGTACCAGTTGTTTCACAAATAGCATTACTTCCTTCTGATACAGGTAGCTTTTTTATTTGTGATCACTTACCTAATATATACATCTTTGTTTGATTTTTAAATTGGTGTCGGATAAAGCTAATTTACCTCTTTTGAACTGACATTTATAGAACAGTAAAATATATTTTACATATATAGCAACTTTCCTGTTGTTTTTACTTCTGTTGGAAGTCTTTTTTAGAGTTTTAGTTTTAAGGGTAAGGAGGGTGGCTTAATGGTTAAGTTATTTGCTTTACAAACTCAAGGTGCAGGGTTTGAGTCTCACAAAGGATAATTGGCTAGGCTTAAAATAGCTCACAAGGGCAGTTAGCCTAGTACTAATCTATGAACCTATAATATGCATGCCACTTTACCTGATAATCTGAGAAATTGTCTCCTGCAAGCAAATGATTCATACTGACTGGTGTTATAATTTATTCCCAAATACAGTTTTCTGGCTGGTTTTCAAACAGTTTACATAAATAAGAGATAACTCTTATCTGTTTTTGACCTCTGGAGTGCTCTTTCCAATGCTAAATTGAAAACTTAAATGAGGTATACTTTGTATCTAAGAGACATTGTGAAGCATGATAAGATGAAATTCTTATAACTTATTGCAGAATTCATAGTGTGCTTTTGGGAATAGAACCCATGGACTGGGTTTGCCAAAGTCACCACTTCCTTTAAAAAATGTAGGTGTTATTATTTTGCAACATTGTATTAGCAAACTGAATTTAAGAAAGTCACATGTAATATGCATATTCTGCAGACTACATATTGAAAGCTGCTAAGTCATTTTAAGTGCTGTACATATATATATATATATATATATATATATATATATATATATATATATATATATATATATCCTTCTATAAGGCCGTGGTGGTGCAGTGGTTATCGTTGTGATTTCACAGCAATAGGCTATCTGGTTCGATTCTCAGCTGGAGTTCCTTCTGTGCGGAGTCTGTATGTCATCCCTGTGGTTGAGTAAACATTAAAGACATGCAAGTAGGTTTGTGCCTGTGTGGGTGTTCCTTCTTTAAAGGTTGGGTGCCAGGCTGGCAACTCAACACAGTAAAAATCAAATGCCAGTCATTAGCGGACCAATGATCTGCTGTGGCGACCCCTAACCGGGAAAAGCATTACAGTAAGGCTTCTAATCTGGGTGTTACTTAGGTATTTTGGAATGTTCATGCTTTGTATCAGAGAAAATTTGCTTTCTGAGTAAAGTAATTTCTATATAGTATACATATATCTGTTGCATACATATTTTACTTTCAGTTTCCATGTTTAAAGAAATAAGTTACTGCTTGAGATTCTACCCATCAGTTATGTATTTTGTTACAGTGACCACCCCAAAAGGAGCTAACATATTTGTAGGTAAATACATGCCAGGAATGCTTAACTTAACACTAGATTTTTGAGGACAAGTTATTTTAACAGCAAAACTGCCCGTCTGTGAATTCAAAGATGGCTGCCATTCTGTAAACACTGCTGACCTGCAGCTCCTCAATAAACCTGAGAAAAATCTGTAACCTGAGTCGATACCAAGAGGTTTGAACATCAAATTAAAGTCAAAAAAGATGCATCTACACTTAATTAATCTATAACCAGGAAAAAAAGTGGAAAAAAAAGTCTTTATCTATCAGGATTCCAAGTGATTAGCTAGCTCTGAAGAGAGAAATAAACAAAGGACTGTCTGCATTCTTCATTTTACCTGTCAGCTTGGGAAAAGGAAAATGTCACAAGAAGGAAAAAGCATGGAAACAACTACTACCAAAACAAAGCTGTCGGAATTACAGTCACCAGTAAAGGATGGGAGTGCGAAAAACAAAGAATTACTAGACAGCAGGAACAACAGAAACCAGAGACTAGATCTAAAACTGATCAGCCACTGAACATGGACGATATCAAACATGCTTTATTGCCTATACAAGAAGCCTTAAAGGACCTGACTACTCAAATACAAACTTTTGGAGTTTTATGTAATCAGTTGCTGCAGAGAATGGACAAAACAGAGGCTAGAATTTCAGAAACCGAGGACAAAATAGACTTGCTGGAGAAGAAAACAAAGGTACATGATGTGGAGTTACAAGCCATGCAAAGTAAACATTGATTTAGAAGCGAGGTCTAGAAGAAATAATATTATTATTAGAGGGATCCCTGAAAACATTCAGTATGCAGAGCTAATACCAACTATAACACAAATACTTAAAGTTTTGTTAAATGATGCTGATGGAGTGAAACAAATTGTTATCAAAAGGGCACACAGAGCACTGAGAGAGGTATAAGCTTCTAATATGCCTAGACCTGTATATGCTAAGATATTGAACTTTCAAGATTTTAGCAAAATACTTTTTACTGCAAAAAAGAATGGTGGCTTTGTTATGTGGAAAAATAGTAAAATATCTCTGGCTCAAGATTTACCACTGCAAGTAAGGCAAGCTAGGCAGTCTTTATCTGCATACTGTAAATTTCTGATTGACAAGCAAATTAAATTCCAGATGAAATATCCTAATGTGCTTACATTTATGGTGGATGGGATTAAATATTCTGTTTCTACTAAAAACGAGGCAAAGGGAGTGTTTCTGAAGGTTTTTAAAGTTTTACCTGCATCAGAGGGCTGAAAGAAACTTCCGTTGAGACTGGCATGCTCCTGAGGTCAGATCCAGTATCTACTATACTTCGAGGCTTAGGTAATCCTTTGTTCCCTGTTTAAGTCGTTTAGGCCTCTGTAAAAGCAATAAAACTGTTTGTTTGTGATAATCCGAGGGTCTGCTGGCCGTTTTCCGAACTTTTATGACCTCTACGAACTTTTTTCGTCGAGTGGTAAACAGGAAATCTCTTGAATGCAGCTGAAAGTGTGGATTTCGATGCAACACTTCCTGTGGTCCGGCTGCGAAAGCGGTCCCCCGTCGCAAGTATTACTGATGGTTTCCTGGTTTGAGAAGCTGAAAAGAACTGACATAATGTGTTAATGTTTTTTTTAACAAGTAAATAACATTAGAATATGTACGTGAAGCATATAATAACATCTGTTTTTTCCTGTTTTTTTTTCCTTATGCTTATAGTGTTGAACCAAATTATATTTTTACAATATCTGCAGTGGGTGCAAGGTATAGCACTATATATATGAATATAAATAGGTAAATAGTGGCTATTGGGTGGTGTTAATCAGACAACTAATGTCAGTATAGTTAGGAACTAAAGCATGCAATTGCAAAACTTTGATAATTGGTAGTTGCAGGCACTGTGTATGGTACAGAATTATAATGTGGAATGCATTTATTTTTTTCTGTCTGTGTTTTTTTTTTTTTTTTTTTTTTCTTTCTTTCTTTCTCTCAATAAAAGTGGTATATAAATAATGATTGTACCAAAAGAGGTATTTGGGGTAGGTATAAGTAGCTAGTTAATATATTAAATTTTTTTCTTTAAATGATAATAATACCTTACAATAGAGATTTGCTTAATTAATAGTTGGAACATAAGCTGTAGAGCAATAGCAGTGTTTGTTAGGGAATGCTTAGTTTAGACTTTGTAGTAGCTAAGTTAGAATATATAGGTTGTAAGTTTAGGAAATGTTTTAAGTTTTATTACATGAAGCTTTTAAATATGTTTGTGTTTCTAACCTTGTTCATGTTTTTTTACATACCAGACCTATATAAGTCCTGGTCCAGGGGTAAAGTGGGTAGGCACTGGCTGGGGACGGGATGTAGGAAATGCTTCCAGATTATGTTTAGTATGCAGTTAATACATATCCATTGGATAATTTCCCTCTTATACTATTATTTGATAATTAGACCTGTCGATGTGGGAATTAGACTCATGGAACGTTAAAGGGCTCCAGAACTTGAAGAAGAGGAAGCTGTTACTACACATATTGCTACAGGACAAAGCACTGTTTGCATTTTTACAAGAAACACACTTGTTAAATGATCAGTGGGATGATATTAGGAAAAAGAATTGGATTAGAGCGGTAGTGGCATCAGAAGGTAAGACAAACAGTGCTGGAGTAGCTATAATTATTAAAACTCAATACAAAGACAAGATTTTAGACTCTAAAGTGGATCAAAATGGGCGATGGTGTTATGTTATTTTATCGGATAATGCTATTTTATCGGATAATGCGTTTGATAAACCTCTTTTACTTTTGAATATATATGCACCATGTAATGACCAACAAAGTTTCATAGCATCATTATATCCAATCTTAACACAGTATGATGGTTATTATTTTATTGTGGGTGGGGATTGGAATACCTATCAAAATCCAAAGTTGGATAGGTCTTGTCCACAAAGAGCATTTAATAAGCAGGCCGGGATAGCATTAAATGACTTCAAGGAAGATTTTCAATTATATGACCCCTTTTGTTATGCACATAATATTAATAATGCAATTAAGTATACCTTTTATTCACCATGCCACAAAATGTGGTCTAGGATAGATTTTTCTTGATATCCAAAGCATTAATTAATTTGGAACCAGTAGTGGTTATACATACCGATATCTATCGGATCACTCAAAAATTTCGTTAAGGTTTTCTAAAGATTTAAAAGATACAAGAATGCATAGAGGTTATAATTGGTCACTTAATCCAAATCTGTTAAATAAAAAGGATATAATAGATGGAATTGTAAAATATCTGAAAGGTTTAACAGATAGGATGAAGCTTCAGGAACATACTCCTGATATTGAATGGGCAGCAGCTAAATCTCAAATTAGAGGATTTCTTTTGCAAAAGCCTCATATTATAAGAAAAGGCAAAACAATGATATTCAAAAATTAGAAACAAAAGTGAAGCTACTCGAGAAAGAACTGATTCAGAATTTTAATGCTCAAACAGAGAAGGAAATGTTGAAATGTCAAAGGGATCTCTTCTTGCTGCATAATAGTAGAGTAACACTTCAGGAGCATAGGTGTTTAGTGAAATATGCCAATAATGTTCAAATACCGTCAAAAGCATTGGCAAGGATTATAAATCAATCGAAAACAACAGTACATATTTCGGAAATACAATGCAATGACACAGTGTATTCTAAAACTGAGGATATTATTGATATTTTCAAAAAAATCTATACCAAGGTTTATGAGGGTCAAATTGATAGGTCTGTACATAAACAGAATAAAAGATTCTTGCAAAAAATTAATTTTCCAAAATTAGAAGAGAGTCTGCAAGGTGATCTGATTAAACCTATATCTTCAGATATGTCTTCAGAGGAAATAGTATATGTAATTCAACATATGAAAGTACATAAGTCACCAGGTCCTGATGGTTTGTCAGTTGAATTTTATAAAGAGTTTGCTGATAGTTTTGGTAAAATATTGTCTCATGTATTTAACTACATAATCAGAAATAAAATTAGTGACCCTCACCTTAATGCGTCAAAAACAATCTTTATACATAAAGCTAATTCAGACCCCCAAAGCCCGGATAATTACAGGCCAATAGCATTAATAAATGTGGATATGAAAATTCTCACTACCATTATAGCATGTAGATTAAAAAAGATTATGATCCATTTAATCTCTAAGGAACAGGCTGGATTTATGGCAACTAGACAAACTAGTGATAACACACTTACACTACATAATATGATGATGTATGCTAAACAAAACAACTCTAATATTTATGCCCTTATAATAGATGCTCAGAAAGCATTTGATAGAGTGGATATAAACTTTTTGTTTGATGTGTTGCCTTATTTCAATATGCCACAGGAATTTATTCAGATACCACAAATATTATATAGTAATCCGTATACTACGTTATATATTAATAGGAGTTATTCTAAAAGAATACAGATTAAAAATGGTACACGGCAGGGTTGCCCTTTGTCCCCCTTATTGTTTAACCTTTATTTAGAACCTCTATTTTTATATATTAAGCAAAATTTGTATCATAATGCACCAATAATTTATAGGAATAAATTAGTAATGTCGGCATTTGCTGATGATCTTATTATTTATTGTACAACCCCAATTTCTGATAGTGAAAAGATATTAAATGTTGTAAATGAATTTTCAGAAGTCTCTAATTACAAAATTAATTTGGAGAAAACTAGTATTTTCCCGTTAAGAACCCCTAAACCTTTTTCATTAATGTCCCTGTTGGGGAAGATATCATGTAAAGAAAATATCAAATATTTGGGTATTAGCTTCTCTACGGATAATAAGGACTTTTATAGTAATAATATTAAATGAGTATGGGAACTAATAGTAGCTGATTGTGGCAGATGGAGGAATTTAAGACTACAATGGCAAAAGTATCAATAGTGAAAATTAATATATTACCACGAATGTTATATATCTTTAGGTCTGCTCAAGTATCAATTACAAAGACAGTTTTTAAACAAATTCATAAAGATCTAGCTAAATTTATTTGGGAGTCAAAGAAAACTAGAATATTGTATGAGAAATTAATGACCCCCGAAGAGTAGAGGAGGACTTGAGTTACCGAATTTTGAAGTATACTATTTAATCGTGAATGCCAACAGGTGTTTAAGAATTGCTAATTACGAGGTAATTAGTACAAAGTGGATACCAACTTGGGTGGTCTTGAATTACAAGCATATTCTAGATCTGAACATAAATCCTAAAGCTTTACCCTTTTTGGATAAAACTAGTTTGATAAAGTATGGGATTATGGATCACTTAAAAACATATGTGTCATCTTTGCAAAAATTATTCCAATCAGTAGACTTGTTGCAATATATGATGGTTTTTCAGCCTTTCCATAGGAATCCCAATTTTAAACTAAATAATCAGTTGATTGATCTTAGTAAATTCCCATTAATAGTTAATTTGACTCTGATTGATGTTTTTAATAAATTTCATTTATCGGCTTCGCAAGTTAGGCAGGAATTGAATCTTCCTAAGAGTTATATGGTTGTCATGAGACAAATCAGAGAACTTGCTCTGAGTCATTTTGAAAACTTTAAACCGATAGTTGGAATTGTGGATAAATGCTCTGAATTGTGGCAGGCTCTCCAACAGGAGGTCAAATTTATAACAACAACAAATAAATTAATTAAAGATTTAAAATTCCAGGATAAAATTCTGTTGTCAGGGTATTGGGTAAACAAAATGACAGTAGCAGATAATCAGGTATTAAAAGCAATTGATTTAACAATAAAATCGGTCTCTTTTCAAAAGTTGATGTATACGCAGTTGATGATTTGGAATAATGCTTATTATACTCGTCTTAGGTTACATAAATTTAATCCTAGGAATTCTCCAACTTGTCCATATTGCACAAATCAAACGGTGGATTTTCTTCATATGTTCTGGAGTTGCAAGTGTATATGTAAACTTTGGAACTCTCTTAGAAAACAACTACAAAAGATGGGTTATCAAAGTTCAACGTTATCATGGGAATTTATGATTCTACATGTTTCTCCAAGAGAGCTCTCTAGGTCACAAACTATAATATGTATGAATATTTTTTTGCTGATGAAGTTATATATAGCTACAAATTGGTTAGAACCAGATAAGACATCATGGGATAATTTCAAGCTTGTGGCTATAAAGCATATATTAGCACATAAATTACTCCTGAAGCAAAGTAACAAAAATATTAATAACCCGAAAATATGGGAAAAGGTTTTTAACATTATATTAGCATAATACTGTTATTAGGAATATATTAAAGTTTGGATGTATATGTGGAGGAAACAATGTTTTGAAAATATGTATGATATGTATGGACGCAAAGTACTTCTACAAATGTTTTGGCTTTGTTTTTCTTCCCTGGTGTCTTCTTTTTTGGAATAATGACGATTTTTATATGGAAGCATTTCATGTAGATATTGTATATAGTTTTGATAGTAATAGTAGTGAATTATGTGTGTGATTTTATTGCATTTTGAAAATATATATCAATAAAAATTTATTATGGAAAAAAAAAAAACTGCCCGTCTGTACCCATCCTGCTTAGATGTTTTAAATCATTGCATAGTTGTATTTCTGGGTATAGGTATAATAATGTGTTATTTTAAGGGAAATGGTTATTACATTAAAATGTCTGTTTGAATACCAGCAGAGGCTCAGAAAACTGAAGAAAGATAAAACCAAACTGCAAGAAAAACAAAAAACAAAAAAAAAAAACAAGGTGATCCTGTAGAGCTTCTCTTAGCTGAATAACAGATCTGATCCAAATGTAATATAACCACTTTATTAAATACAAAAATTTTAGTTTAGCACATATACAGGTGGCGTGTTTCTTTTTCATGTACTTTCATCCCAAATACCCTCAGGACTTCATCTTCTTCTTCTTTTGGCCTTTCTCAGTTAGGGGTCGACACAGCAGATCACCTGTCTGCTCAAGATTGGCAGTGGAATTTTACGGTGTTGAGTTGCCAGCCCAGCGCCCAACCTTCCACGGAAGGCACACACATGCATGCACTCACACCTAGGGCCAGTTTATAGTGTCCAAACCACCTACAGCATAAAGTAATAATGCCTGTGTGAAGTCTACATTTAAATACTTAATGGCCTGTCACATGATTAAAAAATCAATCAATTAATTCAGTTTTAAAAATATAAAACAACATATCTAAAATGTTGAATGATTGATTAGCCAATTAAATATAAAATAAAAAAAGAAGAAGATGAAAACACCAAAACTTCCACATTTTGGTATACTGACAAAACATATTCTAACACTCAATACAATGTGCTTAATGTCTATAATTGATTTAATTTAACATAATTTAATATGATTTATGATATTACAATCATAGGTTATTGTTTGTATTAAATTAATATAATAAATGTACTGACTGATGAATATAAGAATAAAAATTGCTAAAAATTGTCCTAAACTGAAATATGAATTTACCAGTTGTATGGATTAGTGTTGAATAATACATAAAGTGAACACATTCTAGAAGCTAAAAATTCTGACACTATATTCAACGTTTAACATTTCTTAATTTTAAAGTTGTCAAAATTAAAATAGAGTTACTGATTCCAGGAAATACTGTTGCATTTAGTTTCAACTGCAAGTGAAGCTCCCTGTATTCCAGTTTAGTCCCCCAGCCCCCTCCTCTGGGATCATGGGGTTCAACTTGTAAAAATTCCAAAATAAAAATTTTTGAAATTCACACAATGGGTGGAATACTTATGATAGCATTATTAATGTCATACCAGTGTTCATAAATCCTCTTTTTCAGATGCTTTTTGGTCTTACTAGTGTAAAAGGCTGAACACGAGTCACACTTAGCAATATATACTAATCCACTAGTTTTACAATTCCCATAAGATAAAATAATGTGTTGCTTATATTAATCGGTTAAAGTTATTTTTTGTTCTTGCATAATAAATTCATATTGTCAACATCTACCACATCATTGGGTACCTTTACTTTTAGTGCCTCCAACTTGGCTATTGTTAATCTCGAATAATTTCTTAAAATTGGCTGGTCTATAAACAAAATTTGGGGATTCACATACAGTCTTAAATACGTCTTCATTACTTCTGAAAATCATCCATTTCCTACCTATAACCTCCTTCACCTTATCTGAACCTATACTATAAGGTAAAATCAAAGCTTACTCATATTTGCTGAAATTCCCATGGTCTTTGTATTCAGTAATGCTGATCTTATTCTGTATGCTGTCCTGTGTCACCAGACCTCATCTTAAAAGGGGGCTATACTTGTTGCCCAATCCATTGTATATTTCTAATCTTAGTTTTTTAACTATTAGTGGTGGATATCCTCTTTCTAAAAACATATTTTCAAGTATCTCAAATTCTTGTACCAATCTTTCATTATCAGATGTCATTTTGGTCACTCAAATAAATTGACCAGTAACCAAATTACGTTTGAGTTGGTAGGGATGATAACTATGAAAATACAAATAAGCATTTGAAAAAGTAGGTTTCCTAAATATACTAGATTTGAAGTATGATTTAAAGTCTGACCATTCTTTATAAATAGTAGCATCCAGATAATTTATACATTCAGTGCGATATAAATAGGTGAATTTTAAAAAAGAAGTTGTGTTATTTAAGTAATCTATAAACTGATTCAGTTGTTTAACAGTAGCTTGCCATATAATGAAAAGATAATCCAAAAATCGCAAGTAAATCTTACTTAATGGAAAGAAATGGGAAATGAATATGGGTATCAGTTCCCATGACCATGTAACTAAATTAGCAAAACAAGGTGCAGAGGAGGCCCCCCTTGGCTACTCCCTTAATCTGTTTATACAATTCACCTTAAAAAATAGTTACTGTATAAGATTATGTCCACGAGTAAAGAAATGTCACTGTGTCCTGATTGTATTCTGGACAAAAGTGCATGATGAAAAAGGAGAGTGGCACATCTATGTGCTAAACTCCATTTTTGTATTTAATAAAGTGGTTATACTACGTTTGGATCAAATCCGTTATTCATCCAGGAGAAGGTGTACACGACCACCTTGGATTTCTTTCTTGCAGTTTGGTTTTAGCTTTCTTCAGTTTTCTGAGCCTCTGCTGGTGTTCAAAGAGACATGATTACTTATGTTTACTTCTGAAATACATTGACTGGCACACAAATTGAAGTACTAAACCTGTGATAATAGAGAATCTCAAATTTTATCTTTGTTTATATAGTAATAAAACAGCCTGAAACTTGGAACACTTTCTGAATACATCTACTAAAACCTCCTTTGCTACCACTTACTTTTTACCCTCACTCCTACATGGACCTCGAGTCTTTACTAACCTTCAAACCTCACTAATAGCAAAAGTTGAAGCATAATAGAATAAAATTGCTAAGTCTGCAACTAGCTAAATGTTTTACTGCCATCAGTGCACAGTCCTGCAGTCGTTTAAGTGTCTTGAACTTCCCCACCATCCTATCTACCTAGAATTTATAACTGCCCACAACATCATTCATAAACCTGCTGCCTGACCTACTGCAAACTCTATACTCCACAAATACTTTCCCAAAAGACTTCTCTTATCAGAGGAAAAAATCTCCTCTCAATTCATAAACCTATTAAATCATCTTGACAATGCCTCTACTCCTGTTCTCTAGCTAAACGTTTTAACTACTTACCACTAACCATTAGAACAAACTCTAACCTTCTCACCTTTAAATACTCATTAAAAGAATTTTTAACCAAATCATGTATCTGCTGCTGTGCTAATCCAGGCTGAACTCTTTAACTTTTATCTATCTACCGGCTACTCTTGCCCACTATACTCTTTTTTCGCCCTTCTTTACCTGCCATGTACTTTTTACTATGACAGCCTTTCATTCCCTCATTACCTCTTCTTTGCTTCTCTGTCACTTTGTCCCCTTCACCTGGGATTGTTTCCCTGCCCACTCTTTTACCACTAATACTGTCTTGTCTCGTGGTACCTTTATCTAAAACCTTACTGTTTTCTAGTATCTTGCTTCTGGTGTTAAGATAATCTCCTTAGTCATTACTGTTCATCATATGTTGTGCTACATATTTGACTGCTCATTGAACCGATTTGCCTAATGTATATTTTGCTGTTCTTTGCTTCTCAAATGTATGCATTTTATTATTTCTAATGTAAACTATGTTATTGCTATTTTTTAATCTGTTTATGTAATGTGATGTACCTGGAGCTTTTCTCCCTAGACCTCTGGCGAAAATCGGTACTTCTGGCTCAGTTGGACTTTCCAGGTAACCAAATGTCAGTAAATAAAATTAAATCTTGGAAGTGCACATTTCACATCTATGCATTGTACACATAATGTACAAAATTCAGCTTGCTGAGCCATAGAATATTTGCTGTTACAGTTCCATTTCATGACTCATATTTCATTTACAAACTTGTTGTACAATTAATCGTATACTAAAAACTAGACTTGGCATGTCTTCTACTTGAATTCAAGTTACTGCATTGCACACTCACAGTTCAACATGTCTAAAGTAACTCTTGTTTAAAATCTGAGTAGTTTTATACCATTCACTTTTAATTTACATAACTCAGGAATGGCACTGAATGTAAGCATCAGACCATACAAAGATGCCTGTACTGTCAGCTGGATTCTTGAATAGGTCTCCTCACTGCATAACAAAAGCAGTATAGGGGCTAGCTTATCTACAGTAGTGATTCAGAGAGAAAGTCAATCTCTTGTCAGTGCTCGCATGCACTGGAGATACAATATACAGTTCTATCAGAAGCCCATGTAATGTTGCTGACTGTACACGTTGAATTCCTTCCATTGTGGTTTTAGTAGGGTGTGGCAGCCTGTGTACTACCATTACCACTGTGTGCAGAGCACCTAGGTAAAAAGGTGCCCAGAAGGATGCAGAACAATAGCATACTGTATTTTCTACCAGCTTTAGGTGCCACGAATGCCAGGAAAACCATGTACACTGTAGGAAAACACAGGCTGCATTGCTTTGCATACACCACTGCAACTAGTACTCTGAATACAATGAGGATTTCATTTATGGTGCATAGTAACCAGTGTGCCCAGAGTTTTCTTGCCACTGCAAGTGCAAAGGGAGATATAAACTAAGCAAACACCTGTGTGTCCGTGCATGTTCGTGCGTACGTGTGTGGATGTGTGTGCGTGCGTGTATGTGTGCTTGTGTGCTTGTGTGTGTGTGTGTGTGTGTGTGTGTGTGTGTGTGTGTGTGTGTGTGTGTGTGTGTGTGTGTGTGTGTGTGTGTGTGTGTTGCCAGTCATGCAATTTGCAGATCTACAGAGAAAACTGCACACCACTGCTTTCATCACCTGCATCCTAGAGTGTCTGACTGAGCCACACCATTTAGACAACTGTAGAAAACAGTGTAGCTCATTACCTGTCTCTTTATGCTGTGCATCATGTATATGTCATTATGGTCCTGCACTTTGACTAAAGTCATTCTTATGCTGTGTGTGCCTTAGCATTTTTAGCTTTCTTTTGGGAACATGGGGAACACTTGCTGTTTGGACCATCTGCAGAGTAGCGGTGTTCCATTAGGTATATCAGTGGGATATGGCATCACTGTTGCATATGTTGGGTGGTGTGTAATATATATATATATATATATATATATATATATATATATGTATATGTAGTACATGTGTGTGTTTGTGTTTCTAACAGCTGTCCATAGTTATGTTTATTGTTGTTCAGTTCACTGATCAAGTGACTTACATTAAGTCACATGGTAGGCAAATGAAAACTGAGAGGAATCAAACATGGAACTGTATGATTAAACTCATTAGCAGCGCATAGCCTTAATCCTCTGAACTAAACTGCAGAAAAAGCAACTATGCCAAATGACAGCCTTGAAACTCAGTATTGTTTGTGAATTGCATCACAATTGTTTTCTCTAAGGATACATTTGCATATATTCTCTACACTGTAGTCTGAAGTGTTATACATATCTCAGATGTAGTTGTACTGCTTTGCATTTGTTATGGATTTCGTTTCACTGCCTTTTTTTTTTTTTACGGCAGGTGGCAAATCTGTTTTGTGCACTTTGTCAATCACAGCACATATTTTTTAGTCTTGTTCATAACATGCTAAAGCTCAAAAGAGTTATCATTTCTGTACAGTTTTAAATTTCAAGTACTGTTTTCTAACAGTAGCACATTTCTATTTATAGTATCTGTCTGTAGAATAACGTGGTTTAACATAATATGTTTATTTATTTGCCATTTCAAAAAATTACAAAGGTAAAGATTAAAAAAAAAACAGGCAAACTATAACTTTTGGAGCCTTCCAAATCTGCTCATTGGTGTCATTCACAGTATATTCCTTGAAACAAGCCACGCAAACAAACTTCTACTGTGAGAGACCCATAACCCTTGTCAGAAATCTCAGTTAAATTACTCTTGGATCATATCTATTTATAAAGCCACCAGCTTTCATATTATGCTGTGTATCTCAGCAGTGGCATGCTATGTGCTTCTTTTCCCAAATGGTTATCTCTTAATGACAGTTTACTAGATGTTGAAGTTGTGGGACTTCCCATCCAGAGTTTCTCTCACAACTTGTGGTGTTGATTAATTTAATTGTTGTTATAGTTACTTACAGTGGCTATAAAAAGTGTACACACCCCTGTTAAAATGTCAGTTTTTTGTGATATAAAAAAATGAGACCACAATAAATCATTTCAAACTTTTCCCATCTTTAATGTGACATATAACCTGTACAATTCAATTGAAAAACAAACAAATCTGTTAGGGGAATAAATATAAAGAATTAAAAACATAAAATAAGCTGGTTGCATAAGTGTGCACTCCCTTAAACTAATACTTTGTTGAAGCACCTTTTGACTTAATTATAGCATTCAGTTTTCTTGGGCACACACCTACCATCAATTAAAGAGACTCTGATTAACCCCAAATAAAGTTCACCTGTCCTAGTAGGATTTACCTGACATTTACTCAGTTGCCTGCTACAGCAAAAGCCATGGTTCGCAGACAGCTTACAAAGCATCAAAGGGATCTCATTGTTGAAAGGCATCAGTCAGGAGAAGGGTAAAAAAAATTTCCATAGCAATGGATATACCATGGAACACAGTGAAGACAGTCATCAAAAAGTGGAGAAAATATGTGATAACAGTGACGTTGCAAAGAACTGGACTTCCCTCCAAAACTGATGAAAAGACGAGCTGAAAACTGGTCAGGGAGGCTACCAAGAGACCTACAGCAACACTGAAGAAGCTCCAGGAATTTCTCGCAAGTACTGGTTGTGTACTACATGTATAATAAAAAAAAAAAAATCGAACAGACCACAGCTGAAGAGTATATAGTTGAAACCAACGTTGTTTCAACTGTGTACTTTTCAGCTGTGGTCTGTTCGATTTTTTAATTATATTTGTGAGGCTCTGAGGTGAAGACTGAGCATTACCCAGTTACAGAACAGTTTATTCTCAATATCTTTGTGTACTGCATGTGACAACAATCTCCCATATTCTCCATATGTCTTGGCTATGGAGTAGGGTTGAATAAAGGAAGCCTTTTCATACACAGAAAAACATCCAGGTCCAGTTAAAATTTGCAAAACAATACAGCAAGTCTCCCAAAAGCATGTGGGAAAATGTGTTATGGTCTGATGAGACCAAGGTTGAACTTTTTGGCCACAATTCCAAAAGGTACGTTTAGTGCAAAAACAACACTTCACATCACCAAAATAACACCATCCCCACAGTGAAGAATGGTGGTGGCAGTATCATGCTTTGGGGTCACTTTTCTTCAGCTGGAACTGGGGCTTTAGTCAAGGTGGAGGTAATTATGAACAGTTCCAAATACCAGTCACTTCTGGCCCAAAACCTTCAGGCGTCTGCTAGAAAGCTGAAGATGAATAGGAATTTCAATATTTCAACATGACAATGACCCCAAGCATACATCCAAATCAACAAAAGAATGACTTCACCAAAAGAAAATTAAAGTTTTGGAATGGCCCAGCCAGAGCACAGACCTAAATCCAAAAGAAAATGTGTGGAGTAACCTGAAGAGGGCTGTGCACAAGAGATACCCTTGCAATCTGACAGATTTGGAGCATTTTTGCAAGGGAGACTGGGCAAATATTGCCAAGTCAAGATGTGCCATGCTGATAGACTCCTACCCAAGAAGACTGACTGTTGTAATTAAATCAAAAGGTGCTTCAACAAAGTATTAGTTTAAGGGTATGCACACTTATGCAACCAGCTTATTGTACGTTTTTTATTTTTTATATTTTTCCCCTAACAGATTTGTTTGTTTTTCAATTGAATCGTGCAAGTTATAGGTCACATTAAAGGTGGGAAAAGTTTTGATATGGTTTATTGTGGTCTCATTCTTTTATATCACAAAAACCTGGCATTTTAACAGGGGCGTTTACACTTTTTATATCCACTGTATGTTTTCAATCAGATATATACTGAGTATGGAGAAAAAGGTAATTTCAGAAACATCTCACCTTTTCTTGTTAATAAAAATCACCACCCATAGGGTCTGTATAAAAAACAAAATGATGCATGTCTGTTGAACCTGAACCCAACAAAAACATCAGCTGATATTCAAGCTATTTGATGTAACATACCAGATTGATCACGTTTTGATAAAGCAAGATATGGCAAAACCTAAAGTTCTGCAAGGCATACGTATTAAGTTCCAGTAAGAAGCTAAACTGCATCTTGGTGTTATTGTTTGTAAGACAAGCAGTATAGTTTGTCCCACTCCTTTATGATTGACAGATGGATCCCTTATTAGACCTCTGATGACTCAGGTTTGACTAGCAGTCCAGGCACTCAGAGTTGCCTGAAAAGGAGTGGATGACTCAGTTGTGTTGGCATGAGGGGTTCCTCAGAGTCCCACCTAAAGAACTCCAGTTGGGTGAATGCCAGGTGCTGCAAGTTCTGCATCACAGGAGTCTGCAAGTATGAGTCTACCCACCTGGCCTTGTGTGCTTGGGGAAGCGTGTAGTTGCATTGCAATGTTCACAGCTTAGTGGGTTGTGCACCATGCTTTCCATCCAGCAGAGGGTGGTATTAGTTAAGCACAAAAAAATCTGCTAACTTTTCACAGATTGATGCAATTATAACTAGTTCTTGCCTTCTTATGTTCGTGTTCAAGGATGTCCTTACATCTTACAATTACAATCAATTAAATTAGGGAACATGAGTGGGCCAGTAGGGAATAGGGGTGTTACAGTTACAGAAGAATGGAAGCCGGAGCCAAAATTAATAAGAAGCTTAATCTAAAATTATTTTATTGCATGTTCACAATTATTCTTGTGCTGAGTAGACCAAACAATTAAACTTAAATCACAGTCCACAGATGTTTTATATCATTGTGCTATGCCACTGAAATTCAGATTTAATATGTAGTGTATATCAATCTTAATCTAGCAAATATTGTTGAAATGTAAAGGAAATTGTGTGCACAATGTGAACAGATATGAACAGTGAATGGAATTCATTCTTTGCAAATGATTTCATGAAAAGTCAAAGTAAAATTACATTTTAAAAGCAGATATGTGACAACTGAACATATGTTTTTATGTTGCAGGTTAAAATGTCTGAAAGAGACTGAAAGTGAAATGGGTGCTTATGAAAGGTCACTACAACACATTAAAGAAGCAGCCAGTCAGCCTGCTTTGACAGATGTAACAGATGGTAATGATATAGGAAGCCAATTGTCTAATACAGAAACATTACTGGAAAAAACAAAGCATTTGATAGATGACAGGTAAGAAGTAAACTCACATTACTGCAATACAGGTTTGAACAATGGAAGTATCCTTAAAGTAAAGACCTGCATACTACAGAGGCAAATGTGAAGCCATTGTAAGTATGTTTTGTAGTTTGTGAAAAGGAACTCCGAATGCAGTCCTAATTTAAATGTAAAGAAAACTTATTTGACAGTAACCACTGTAACATTAGAATAAAATTTGGGTAAAAGCAGTGTTTTTTAACTGTCCACTAGCTAAAGGATATCCCATTATGTACTGACATAGGTGTGCACATGGCTTTCTCTTAGTAATTGAGCATGTACTTAATCTAACCAGGTCTTCTGTCTGACTCATTGGCTAAGTATTTCATATTTGCTTGAACCAAAAAATTGTGATTGTGCAACAATGAGAATGTTTCATGTAGTGGCTAAAATTTTTAGATTTTTCACTTATTTTATTTATTTATTTTTTCTTTCTCTGTATATTTTTGATAAATTGGTTAAGACACTTAGATATGTTAGACAACAAGACCCCAAAGACTTTCACTTAGAGTATTTTCTTGGCCTGGGGCATGAATATGATGAAAGGTGACAAACAATTATTAGTAAGTGATAACTGATAAAAGCAAACTGCTCTACTATGTGAACAAAAAACTAGGTACTTGCGTATTACCGCAACCACATTTTGAACAGGAAAAATGGTTGTTTTCCAAGCCATAGTCCTGCCAGTCAATGTAGTCAAAAGTTTGCAATGACGAGAATATAATACTCTTTCTAACCACTACTTCTTTCTACCTATCTACACGATAAATATATTTACTTTTTCTGTTTATCTTGAGGGTAGTCGGGCTGAGAAAGATGTAAGCGTGAATGTGGTAACACCCTAATGACTTTTACCCATTTGTCCATGCTACTTGTTTCAACCAACAACTTTTTAAATCCATCACATCAGTTACACAGACATTTACATTTCTGTACAGAGAAGTAGCTCGTCAGTTCCTAGATTTGCTGGTGAAATTCCAATCTGTTATCCTTCATGACATTTATGTGATTGCAAACCTTTTTTTGCACCAACTAAGGTTATAACGAGAGTGTGTAAAATTTTTTCCAACACCATTTTTGCCTTTCTGTGTAATTGTTTAACAAAGCAGGTGAGAACTGTCTGTAGCAACACCACAATGCTGCAAAAGTTTATAAGGCAGAAATGAAATCACTTTGGCTAAAAGCATTTAATGAAGAGCTTTTCAAATGGATTACAATTAAGTAAGATACAAACATATTCTGATATCGCCTCTGCTACAATTACAATATGAGGTAGTGACGCTGGACTATGGTTGCGATAATACGCAAGTACCAAAAAATATATAAATTGCACTTCCTTGGCAAAGTCTTTAAAGAGTGGCGAAATGGACACAAACACTAAAAACCACACGTGCTGTATATGTATACACACACACACACACACACACACACACACACACACACACACACACATATTTTTATGTTCAAAGCAGTTGATTTATTTGACTCTTCCTGTGATAGACAACACATAAAGTATACATTGCTTCCTATTCATTTATGAGTGAACACTGTACACCTTGATTTCAACTGGAAGGGCTATGGATGAATCCAGTATCTTCCATCTTTGAGGTGGAAACACAAAGCATTTTTGAAAGGAGACCAACACAGACGTGAGAAGAGCATACCGGCTAAACAAAGACAGCGCCTAGAGGTCAGACTCAAACCCTGGACCTTGTGCATGTGGGGTGAAGATATTAACCATTACACCACTGATGTTGTATTCAATTGCATGTTAATTCTTCAACACTTCACTTGGCATGATGTTCACATTACTGATGCATGTGAGGCTCTTTATTTTTGCTCCCCATAGTAATTATTGTACTATCCCTTTCAGGACTGACTTGCAGCTTAGCAATTTATAGACATCTCTGTGCATATACATATATGCTGATATTTTAGTTAGGATAACGTATCCACCTATTTACATTTAACTTTGCCTATGTTATGGCATACTGACTGTTTCACCTGTTTAAAGTACTTTTATACTATGTTATGGTAGTAGAACCTTGCAATTCTCAGTCATGTTGTGTATATAATGATTAGAACAGTAACTAGTCAAATGTAAAGCACCGATTAAGAAACTGTTAAAAGGAAGATTTGTAGCCTCAGACATATTAGCATCTCTTGAAGAGATACTTGCAATATCAAGAACAGATACCTTAGCCCAACCGTAAGAAGCTGTATACTTACCTATGGAAAACCAGACGCTGTAGATTTTCCCATGAAGTAGTGGGGAGTTTACATTTATATCTGCCAGGAGTCTGTGCTGTGGGCATTCTAGAGTCAGCAGTCCACTGATAACTATGCCTGTTATTGAAGTCCCATTACAGTGGAGAGCTGTGGATCTTGTAGGTCCAATAATACAACCTTGTAAAGGCTGCCAGTATATTTCACTGATTACTGACTATGTTATTAAATTTCCTGAGGCAGTACCACTGTGAAAAGTAAATGCTTGGTCTATAGGCACAGAGCTAGTGTTCCATTGTAGGGTTACCCAAAGAAATGCTGACAGGCTAGGAAACCTAAACTTATATCCAGGATAATGCAGTAGCTTTTCCACTTCTCTGGTGTTTTATAGTAAAAGAGTTAGTTTACTATCCTCAACCCAACGGATTAGTGGGCTGCTTTAGTAAAACTGGAAATCAGTGCTAGCGAAGGTCATAGAACAAGATTCAACTGATATTAGTTATTTCGCTACCTCCTTTTTGCTGTAATAGGATTCAACAGGATGTACTCCATTTAGGCTGCTGCATAGAAGACATCCTACAGGCTTGCTGAACATAGCAAAAGTGCCTTGGCAGGAAGAGAAAGATGCATTTAAAAGTGCAGTACCACACTTCACATTCTTGCAAGATAGGTTAAAATCTTATGCCAGTTGTTAAGGAAAGTATGCAAATGGTGCAAGAGATGTCAAAAAAAGGATTTTTGGGTCTATATTATCATATCGCATGCTCAGAAGAGCGAACAACACATAATCAACCCCATGTAAGCGAAAGCTTACAACGTCAAAACTTCAGAACAGCGATTATTTTCCAATGGAAAACAATCGCTGTTCCGAAAAAAAAAAAAAACAACAGTAAAATATTACTTAATGTAGGGGGCTTCACCCCCCACACCCCCCTTTTTAAATATACAAACTCTGAGTGCCAAAAAGGCAAAGTAGCAAAAGCGGCCAAACAAATTCTTTCCCAGGGAAAGAATTTGCTAAACAGCCACTTTACTATTTTGCCTTTTCGCGCTTTACTGTTCAACAAAGACGGATTCGACAACCTGCGTCTGCGACAGCATAATAAGGAACCAGATTTTTAACCAGAATGCTAGAATCTGGGGATTTTAAACAGGACTGAGAATTAGAGTTAGTTCCTCTTTGCTGGAAATGAATTGCTAGCAGTATGGCAAGGAACAAATGAGGTGGAATAATACACAAAGTGCACTGCAAAATAAAGCAAATTGGAAAGAGAAGACCAGAAAGATAACTAGTATAAATGTGTTAAAACCAGTGGGGAAGCTGAAGCTATTTTAAGTTAACTTGGGAACTGAGATAGATACTAATAACTCTATTCCTGTTATTCATATAGGTAAAATGTTGTCTAAAGCCCAGGAGCAAAAAGTTAAAGCATTTTTTTACAGTGAATTTTTTTCCTGAGCTACCTGGCAGAAGAAATGTAATACAGCCTCAAATTGCAGCTGTTCTGGGGAGAAGATAAATCTAAAAATTTGTAAGTATCAGAGTCTGAAAGAAGAGGAATCATCATCATCTTTCGGCTTTTCCCGTTAGGGGTCGCCACAGTGGATCATCTCTTTCCATTTATTCCTATCCTCTGCATCTTGCTCTGTCACACCAACCGCCTGCATGTCCTCTTTCACCACGTCCATAAACCTTATCTTAGGCCTTCCTCTTTTCCTCTTACCTGGCAGCTCCATCCTTAGCATCTTTTTCCCAATATACCCATCATCCCTTCTCAGCACATGTCCAAACCAATGCAATCTCATCTCTCTTGCTTTGTCTCCAAACTGTCCAACATGAGCTAACCCTCTAATATACTGATTCCTAATCCTATCCATCCTAGTCACACCGAGTGCAAATCTTAACATCTTTAACTCTGCCGCATCCAGCTCTGACTCCTGCCTTTTTGTCAATGCCACTGTCTCCAACCCATATAACATAGTTGGTCTCACTACCCTCTTGTAGACCTTCCCTTTCATTCTTACTGGTACCCGTCTGTCACAAATCACGGAATAAGTGAAGAAAATGCTGAATAGATTTATTGAGTAGTCCCAAAGTGAACAGAAAAATCTGATTGAGTTGATGTCCTTCTATTCAATGTTACAATATTCTTTACATATGGGTTGTATTCTGGTAGTGACCTGACATCCGGCTTGTATACAAATGCTTCAAGCAACTGCCTGTATGTGGGACATCGCATGTAAGCTCAGGGAACATCATCCATAAAAGGGACGTCAGCACGTACTAATCTCAGAATTTTTTCACCACCATTTGGAAAAGTCGACTCGTACATTCAGTGTACTGTTGGAGTCTGCATTTTGTTCCTCAACTTCAGGTAAGTACCCCATTGGGGATATATTTGCTTGCTTCTGCCTTTTGTTATTGTTAATGTCATCAGGAAAGGGAAATTGTAGGTGTTGAAGGCAAATTCCACTTAAAGATAGTCATGAGCTCTGTTTGTTTTGTTTAGGGCCTACCCACAACCATTAGTCCTGTTCTATCTGTCAGGCCTTCATCACTAAAACCTTATGTAGTTGATTGTCTGCTTTAAAGTTATATCTTCAAAACAAGAGGGTTAGACATCTGGCTAAGTATTGATGGAGGGTTTTGCGAGTTCCTCTGAGCCATCTGTGAAGAGGAAGATGGCCAAAGCTATGCCCAAATCCTCTTTGGCTGTGCCTTCTCTCTCTGAGGTACCATTGAGGTTGGTGAAGACCCGGCAGTACGGTCAGATATAGGGTCCATCTCTGCTGCGGGAGCCGCATTGGAGGCCTTCAGGAGTGTGGATCCCAGCATGTCTGAGGTCATGCAGATGTCCGGTTTGGACAATTTGAGGGAACCTTGGCTTTTGATTTCTGAGGAGTTTCCCTGGTTTCCTTGCAACATGAAGCTTCTGCTGTTTGGCCTATGTCAGGCCTTGCTGCTGCATCAGAGCCCTGGAAAAAAGATACAAAACACTAAACATTCTGTAGTATCTTCTACCCCTACGTCGGACTGGGAAGTTTTCTCTCAAGGTCTTATTAAGGTCTTGATGTCCCTCAGGCATCTGACTTCTCCTAGTTCTGCCTTTGCCTTCTCATCTTTCCCTGTGCTGCTGTTGGGTTCTCAGGAGTCAATTTGTGCTATCCTGGCCCAGGATTCTGACTCCGAGGAGTCTTCCTCTGATGAAAACTCCTCAACATATTCCACCTAGATTCCTTCCCCCTTGGAATATGCTTCCTCAAAAGAGGAGTCGAGTGGAAGAGACTCACCCATGGATGTACTCTCTTTTGGTGAGACAGTCAATAAGATGAGGGAATTCATTAAGTGAGAGTCTTCTCAAATTTCAGAGGAACAAAAGAGACCATGACTTGCTTCAGGTGAAGGTCCCTGCACCTGCAGCTGTTCCTCCAGTGATTCCAGCCTTCCTTGATGCCTTTGCTTCATCCTCCAAAAACCTAGATTCACAGGCACCAGCTCCCAAAAGACCTGACTGGTTCTATAAGGTCCCAGAGGATTGCAGATTTCTTTTTAAATATCATTCAGCCAACCCAGCTGTAGTCTCCATCACTTCTGCCAAATCCTCTTGGGTTGTCCCCTCTACAAAATCACTCCCTTCAGACAAAGAAAGTACAATTTTAGAGAGGTTAGGAAAGAAAGTCTATACTTCTTTGACCCTTACAATCATGGCCATTAATTGCCAGACTCTTATGTCTAAGTATTCTCTAGCTTTGCTATCCCAAGCTTCTCAGGCCCTGTCTCAAGTGCCAGATTCAGAAGCTAAGTCCTTGGTTCTTTCCCTTTTAGTTGCATCCTCATAGGTGTCTAGGCATTCCTTCTGCTTCTGTACTAAGGAGGTACTCTTGGCTGCATCTACAGGCTGTTCCAGATTACATCAAGGCAAAATTGCTTGATGGATAATTCTGCTCTCTCTTTGGAAAAGCTGCTGCAGAGCCTTTAAGACTCTCAAAGAAAAAGTTAAGGAGCTCCAGGATTTAAAGCACCTGTTAGTTTCTCCAGTTCCTAAATTTCATAGGAACATTCCTGCTAAAACTCCTTTATTAGAAAACCGTCCAGGTCTTCCTCTTCCTTAGCCCCCTCGGGTTCTAGTCCATGTGAACCTGTTAGGAGACCTCCTCAGTCTAAAATTGTTACTTCTGCTCCATCTACTCAGTAGCCCTTTCAGTCCAGACTAGGCTCTCTGTGTCATGCACCCCCAACTTCCAAGTCATACCCCTCTGTCTCTCTGCCTTTCTCTTTCCCTTTCCTTCTGGAGGGAGATCACCACAGGACTCCTGGGTGATATCCATTATTCAAAACGGCTATTTCATGACTTGGAAGTCTCTTTCCCCTTTTCAGGGGGTTCCTCAACCACCCTCAGACCAACTACATCTGTTTCCTCAGCTTCTAGTTCAGCTTTCTCTACAGGGCACTATTCAACCAGTCCCTTCAAATCAGCAAGGAAGGGGATTTTATTCCAGGATGTTCTTTGTTCCAAGAAAAGAGGGCCTTTGAAGACCCATTCTAGATCTCTCAAGGTTGAATATCTTCCTGGTGGTGCCTTCTTTCAGGATGCTATTCTACCATCTCTTCTCCCTCGTGTGTCTCCTCGAGCCTTCTTAGCTTCACTCATTCTAAAGGATGCTTATCTGCATATTCCTATTCACCGTCACTTCAGAAAATTATTATGTTTCTCGGTGGGTTCTTGGCACTTTCAGTTCCCTGCCTTGCCTTTTGCTCTTTCTACTGGTCCCAGGGTTTTCACAAAGTGTATAGCTCCAGTTATTGCCTTCTTAAGACTAAAGAGTCTTCAAATTTACCCTTACCTGGACAACCTGATTTTCTGGGGGTTCACAATAAATTTCAAAAAATCTACTCTATCACCCAGTCATGATCTCATTTTTCTGGGGTGTAGGTTCAGAACAGATTTGTTGATGGTATTTCTTCCTTCAGAAAAAGCTCTGCTTCTCACAGCTTTCATGGCATCTCTTTCTTCCATCACTACCAGGGAGTTCCTAAGACTTCTTGGGTTCATGGCCTCTACAATCTCCATATTGCCCTTTGCAAAACTTCACGAGGAAGTTCCAGTGGTTTCTGAAAATTGGCTTGTCCCAGCATGCTGATCCCATGGAGACTGTCATTCCCCATCTTCCATGCTTACAAACAGAGCTAGGGTGGTGGATGCAGCGACTCCGTCAGAATCCTAGTTTACCTCTTCAAATTCCTCAACCACTACAGCAACTTCATATAGATGCCACAGATTTAGATTGAGGAGCAGTCTTAGCTTTCAAAGGTTCAGGGACTATGGTCACTTACTCAGAGGAGAGAGCATTTAAATGTAAGGGAAATGAGGGAGTTGATTCCAGCCTTACAGGCATTACATCCTCTGCTTTTTCCAGGGCCCCTCAGGATTTTCACAGACAATACTACAGTAATTTGGTACATAAACAAGCAAGGGGGTACAAAATCTTTTCTTCTTTCTTGCCTAGCAGTCAAAGCATGGGAGTTGGCTATTCAGTACAAAGTCTCACAGCATGCATTGTACCCTCCCTCTGCTCAGAACTCAGTGGCAGATGCATGAGCAGATCCATGACACCATCCTACAGTTGGATGCTTCACAGGGATGTGTTCCTGGATCTAGTTCACCAGTAGGGATACTCCAGAGATGGATTTATTTGCCTCCCCTCAGAACAGGCAACTTCCTCTTTTCTGTGCCAAGGTCCCTCACCCTCAGGCTTGGAAGGCAGACACACTATCATTTTCATGGAAGGGGATGTTTCTTTATGCATCCCCCCTCCCTTTGATTGAGAAAGTCCTGTTCAGAATTTTAGAGGACAAACCAAAAATCTTGTTAGTGACTCCCTTTTGGCCAAGACAGCATTGGTTCCCTCTTCTTCTGCAAATAGCCAGGGGCCATCACTACAAGTTACCTCACTGGATGGATCTACTCACTCAGGACAAGGGATCTCTGATTCATCCCCACATGTCAACTCTTCACTTGATCTTGCGGATGATCAACTTTTGATTCCTTTTAGGCACCTTTTCTCTAAGAACGTGATTAGGGTTTTGCAGGAGGCCAGGAAACCCACTACTAGAAATCTTAAATTTCCAACTGGACAAGATTCTCTGTCTGGTGCCAGAAAAGGAAAAAAAGACCCCTTTTTTGCAGATATTGCTTTGGTGTTATCTTAACTGTGTGAGTTACTCAACTGTGGTCTTTCTTATTCTTCTAGTAAGGTCCACTTTTCTGCCTTGTCTGCTTGCCTGCCTTTAACTCCTCCATTGGCTTCCAGGCTGGAAGTTAAATTTTTCTTAAAAGGTGTCCTATGCTTTAATCCTCCCAGGAAACTAATTCCTCCTCCTTGAGATCTCAGTTTTGTCCTGGAGAAGTTGACTCAGACCCCTTTTCAACCAGCAGCCTCAGCTTCTCTGAAATGTTGTACTTTGAAGACAGTGCTTCTGGTAGCCTGTACCTCTGCCAGAAGGGTTTCTGAAATCCAGGCATTAATGGCTTCATCATCTTTCCCAGTCTTTCATAAGGACAGGGTTTCTTTGAGAACTAATCCATCTTTTATGCCTAAAGTGGTCAATGACCTTTTCCTTAAATCAAACTATCCAACTGCCTTTTTTCCCATCCCCACAATCTCCTAGTGAGAGAATTTTGCATTAACTAGATGTGCACAGACAGCTTAGATTTTATCTTGACAAAACTAAGTCTGTCAGGAAATCTGATAGACTTTTCATGTCCTTTCATCCCAGTGCTCTGGGTTTGCCTGTTTTTAAGCAAATGGTCTCTTCATGGATTTCTAAAGCCATTCTCTTTTGTTAACAGTTTCATGGGAAATCATTACCCTCTTTAGTTAAAGCCCATTCCACTAGATTTGTTGCATCCTCAAGGGTTTGGATACACAATCCATTCTGGAAGCTGCCACTTAATCATCTGTTCATACTTTTACAAGACAGTGTAAGCTAAGTAATATTTCCAGGACCAGAGCAGGTTTTTGCCAGAGAAATCCTGCATGGATTTCTGGAAAATTTTTCTGCCTAATTTCTCTTTGTTTCATCCCCTCTCTAGGTTCATTTCAACTTTTGCATTCTCTCATATGTATAGAATACTGCAACATTGAATAGAAGGACGTAGAATAGTTGTGTAAAATCTCACCATAACCATAGATGTCCTTCTCTTCTATGTTGCAGTATTCTTTCCCACCCACCTTCCGCCTACATCTTGCTCTTTATTTGGATGACTGTCCTTTGGGCTTCCTTTTGGAGCTTTATTCTGCTGTTGGTACATATGGATGTCCCTTTTATGGATGACATTCCCTGAGGCTACTTGCAATGTCCCACGTACAGGCAGTAGCTTGAAGCTTTTGTATACAAGCTGGATGTTGGGTCAATAGGAGAATACAGCCCATATGTAGAAAATACTGCAACACAGAAGAGAAGGACATCTGTGGTTATGGAATGATTTTACACAACTATTCTATCTCTAAGCTGGACATCTCCTTAAAGATTTTATAATGATTTCTGGAAACTGAATGAAATTCACTTGTGTACTGTGTTACAGTAGTAAAAATGTGTAACTTATAAACTTGGTAACACACTAATGAATCTTGAAACAACTAATCAAATGTTAAAGCACCTGTTGATTTACTTTTAAAAGAAAAGCCTATAGCCCAAAGAGGCTAAGTTTATTTATTTATTTATTATTTGTTACATTTGTTTACTGGGATAGTCTGATTGGTCACAAAGCTACCCTCCTTTCAGTGGATGCCCAGGTAGAAAATCTCCAAATGTCTGCCTCTTTGGATTCACCAGACCACAAGTTTGGAGGCATACAGTTTTGCTGTTTTAGCTAAATAAAATGCCTATTTCCTATGTCTCTTGGGATATAGAAGCTGTCATTCAAAGAGATGCTCTACTCAGGGCAGATTCTAGGGATACAAATGCTCAGACTTTAAAAGTTTTTGGCAATTCAACTGCTGATCTCATGTACTCATTTTATGAAAAAGGGAAAATTACTGAATCCCACCAGGAGGCATATCATCCTGCAGGACCATATTTTTGGAGAAAATATATTAGCTGATATTCATAGTCTTTGTTTACAATTGTGTCGAGCTGGGCAGAAAATGAACCTGGAATACCATATGTACAATTAATAGTCAAGTGTTGTGGATAGCACAGACAGACACACAGTTATGGGAAATATGAAGGACTGCCTGTTCACCTATGACATGTCTTCAGTTTAGGAGAGGAAGTCAGAGCACTAGGAACAAACCCATTAAAGTGCAGGGAGAGTATATAGGCATAAAACAGAAGGCACCCAACTAACCACATCTCTTTCTCATATATATATATATATATATATATATATATATATATATATATATGTATATATATATATATATATATATATATATATATATATATATATATATATATATATATATATATATATCTACACGCAGGAGTAAGAACGTATTCTTCGACATCAGTCAGATATCAAAAATAAAGTGGAAACGAATGCTCTATACAGCCACTTACGTGGAAATAAAGAACATTCCTTTAAATTTATGGCTTTGTCTTGAGTTCATGAAACACCATGAGGTGGTGACTTATTTAATCAAACTGAAATTGAAGAAGCCAAATGGATTATGAACTTGCGAACTGATCAATCACCAGGATTAAATAGTGTAGTCCCTTTAAAGCCTGTACTAAAAGGAAAAGGTTTAAAAGGAAGGAGATGAGACAACTCCCATAGTGGGTGTATATGATTTGAAGTACTTGATTGGAAGTTACTAGTTCAGTTGCAGTTGGCTCTTTGATGTTCTTAAATGGGTGTTTTATGCCTGGCTATTACGGGTTTGAAAAAGGTTTATACCGAAAGCGCTTATGCAGGTTTATTCCAAACCAAAGTTTTAATTATTTTAATAAAGTTTTGCTTCATTTTAACTTACATCAGCTTTGGTGGCAGACTTGTTCCTTTGCCTGCTTTCTGTGTGTATATGTATAATGTGTCAGTTTATGTAAGATGCATTCTTTAAGGTACAGTGCATTATCTAGTTACATTATATTTTAAATGAACTGTATGCTAAATATGCAGTGGCCTCTTTACATCAAGTTAGATCAGTTACTCACATCAGTAAGTAGTTTGGTAATTGTAACTTGTGTATTTCATAGTCCTGTCCCCTCTGGACTTCTGATTTTTGGGGCACATCACATTCTATCATTTTACATATAAGTACGACTTGAGAAGTCTCTATCTGCATCTTATGTTTTTAATGACTCATAGTGTATAGTTGTACATTTTTGGATTTTAGTGTACTTGCCTTATGCAGACGTCTGTAGTTTTTCTTATGCAACTGTGACATCTCCACTCTGGGTCAGTAATCAAGGAGTCTGAATCCTCACCACTGACACTGGAGAGGGACGTTCACTTGGAATACAAATGAATACACTCAGTATTTCCAGATGCAGACCTCTCTACATCAAGCACAATTTCCCTTAAGAGCACACAGGGAACACACTCAGCCTAGGCTCTGGGTTTCTCTCTCCGTCTCTCCCCAGGTCCCCATTAAGGCTCCCCATTGGCACAGCTGCAGAGTTGAGTCCTCCGTTGACTGTCCAAGCCAAGTCCTCCACCACTCCCTCTGTGAAACCAGTGCTTTGTGTCCCTGCCCCAAGTAGCTGACTCACACACACTCTTTGAGATTTGATTTTCACACACACACACACACACACACACACACACACACACACACACACAAAGGGCTGGCACAGATTTACTTGCTATGCCTCCTTCTGCCCAGACTGTAAGGTATTTACCCTGCCACCAGACACCCCAAAGCCAGCTACTCAAAGGCTGTTGCAAGGTTACCCAATTAAACTTAGTGAAAGTATTATTAATACAAATGGTAATATTGACCAAACAGCCAGGCTTTCAAGAGTGGCCACAGTGTCACCAATAGATATAAGTACTCTTAAAGGTTAAAATGTTTTCTAAAGACCCAGCCACAATGAAAAGTTTAAATATATTTAATAATAAATAATAAAAGAACACGAAAATATGAAATATCTATTCACGGTAAACAGTAGAGTTTCAACCACAGAAAATATTAAAATAACACAGACTACTAGATTAACTCATATACAGAAAAAAAGTACTTAACTAACCTCAAGATATTTTCCTGACTAATCTAAAGAGTTACTATTCCCTGGTTCACTTACTAGCACAAGACAAGATGAAGTAGGTGAGGGATCCTTCTGTCAGGTTCCAAGAAACAGACTGCCTTGAGACTTCAGTCTTATCTAGCATTAAAACACTATTTCTGTACAGAATGACATCACATACATCTGGTCATCTGACATCTGGTTCCCGTGCAATCTCCCATTGCTAAAAACTGATAGATTTAGCACTTACATGTCAATAATACACACACAAGAGCTTTGCTCAGATCTGGTGCAGCTTCTGGAAGTCATAAAACAATTACAAAGTTCTACTCCTCCTACAGAGACTAACAAGCCATGCTTCTTGCAGACATTTTGTCTCTGGCTTCATTCAAAACTGTGAGATAACATCTTTATGATCTAGGTCCAGGAATTTATTTTTCTTATTGTTTCTCAAAGTCAGGTGGATTGAGATTAACCTTTCTCTTCCAGTATCCTCTGTTACAATATGTACACATGTAAACAGTTGTAGTAATGCATGTGCATTTATTTTCTTCCCAGCAGGGCACACTGTTGATGCATTTTTAACACAAGTAACTTTACAGATACATTTCCAGTACAAGCATCTTTTCAAATATTTTTGACATGTTGATGATGTTACTAAAGACATGAATCTGGAGCTTTTCTCCCCGGGCCTCCACTGAAAATTGGATCATTCCAAGTTGGACTTTCCCAGTTAACAAATGTAAAATAAAATAAATAATAAATAAATAAATAAATATTCAAATAAGATATAATTCTTTACAAAATTCCAGCTAGCCAAGCTGGCATATGTTACACATCCACTGCCCTGTTTCTCCTGGCATAGCTGGCAGTACCTCCTAGCATCACATCTCTCCCCCCTTTGAAGACTCAAGCTAGTTTTTCAAATGACCCTTTTGAAATGTTGCTCGAGAGGAGTGAGTCTGTCTGGGCATACATAAACCCATACGCTGTCTTGAGATCTCATCTGCATTGGCATTGTTGACCCCACTACAGTGCTGTACTGTCATATCATATGCCTGCAATCTTAGGCTCCGCCATAGTAACTTGGCATTCTGCTGGCTGGCTCGCTGTAGCTATAGATCTCCCTCATACTCCTCCTTCCTCCTACTGCAAATACTCAGCACCAGAGCCCCCCTATCATGCTAAGATTTCATCATGTTAACATGGTACAGTTTGTGCCCCTGCCTTCTGCTTAGCAGTTCTACCATGTAGTTAGCATGACTGATCTTCCTTACCACTTAGGAGGGTCATTTCTAAGCTGCCTGGAGCTTATTGTGTCTGACAGGAATGAGAACCATCACCTGCTGTCCCACAGCATACTCTTGGGCTCGAGCATCCCTGTTATACTAGACCTTTTTCTGGTATTGTGCTCCTGCCAGGTTCTCCTGGTCCAAGCCCAAGATCTCCCTAAGCCTTGTCCTGAGGTTTAGGACATATGCCACAACAGACTCCTTGTAGGATTCACACTCACCCTCCCACTCATTAAGTGTCAAATATAAAGGCCCCTCTCCTCTGCCAATACTACAACTCGAAGTGTGAAAAACCTGTGGATTTCTGGAGAATCTCTCTGAAGCAAACAGCAGATGGGGAAAATATTTGTCCCAATCTCTCTTAAACTGGTCTGCAAATGCCCATAGCATGTTGTTTAGTGCACAGTTTAACCTCTCCAAAAGACCATTAGGCTGGGGATGGTAGGGAATGATCATTAGATGCTTCACTCCACAGTGCTTCCACAGACAAGAAAGCAGGTCTGACATGAAACTGGCATCTCTGTCGGTCAGTATTTCTCTTGGGACACCTACCCTGCTGAAAATATCTAACAAAGTATTTTTCACCTTCTCTGCCTCAGTGGAGGGCAGAGCCACCACCTCAGGATATCTAGTAGTATAATCTACTAACACTAAGATATATTTCTTCCCTGCGGAACTTTGGGTACTCAGAGGCCCCACAATATCCATACCCTCTGAAACAGCTCCACAATCACAGGCAAAGGCATCAAAGGAGCTTTGACCTTGTCTCCTGCCTTGCCTACTTTTTGGCACTGCTCACAAGTCCTGCAGTACCCTATTACATCCCTTGCAATCCCAGGCCAATAAAAGTTCTGCATAATACGTCTCTTGGTACATTTTATGTCCATATGACCTCAAAAAGAATGTCATGGGCTATGGCTAGAAGTTCCAGATTGTAGACTCTAGGCAGTACCAACTGTTGTATTACCTCACCCAATAGCCCTCTCTCAGAGGTCCACTCTATGTACAGTATCCCTTTATTCCAATGTACAGATTTCCCCTTTCCTTGTGAATCAATTGCCTCCTTAGCTACCTCCCTCAAGCCTTGTAATGTAGGGTCTGAGAGCTGAACCTTCTCTGCTCTACTTTTGTGATTCTTCCCAGCTCCCCTTCCACAGGAAGTCTGGTTATCCTCTGACAGCGGTGTCTTGTCTGTCAGCCTGGGTACCACCACTCTCCTCTGCCCTTGCAGTCACTCTGTCCAAGGAGAACATTACTACCTACCAGTAGCTGTGGCTCACCCTCAGGTTCGCTACTACAGGGTAGCTGTCTCCATATCTCTCAGTCTCTTATCACAAGAAATCTGGACAAAGCTTGACATAATCGGGGGGGGGGGGGCAAAGGCCCAAAAATGGGGACAAATTTTAAATAATGCTCTTATAAACTTAGTTGCTAGAATAACAGGATTTGTGTTAGGATGCATCTTTCTGAAGGATATGAAGTCAGAAACTCAAACGCGTCATTATTTAGTGACTTCAATCCACAGATCATCCCAGTGATTTGCCAGAAAACCACAAATTTTATGAGGAACAGATTAGAAATATGAGGCAAAACTCTGGTCATTCTTTGAAAATCTGGACAGTTGTGAGCTATGGCTCCCTCCCTAAAATAGCCGCACCCACCAGCACTGGCTTCAGGTGTGGTATCTGTCTGGGTCTCCCCCAGGCTACCAGACCCACATGCCTGTCTCCAGGCCTGACTGCGTGTAACTGCATGCACACAAGGTACTGCATTATCAAAATCATTCCCTATCAAGACATCTACAGGGATATCCTCAAACACACCTACTTGCTTGCTACCTTTTCCATCCTCCAAGTCAAGGTGAATCGTGGCCAAAGGCATTCGAATGGGGTCCCTCCTAAAGTTGTGACTGGAGTGGACTGCCCAAGCAAGTATTGCTCTTCTTTACCCACTGCAGGCTTCACAATGGTTATGTCAGAGGCTGTGTCTCTCTTAGCAGTGGTGTGTTTTCCATCCACTAAGATAAGATATAACCTCTTGTGATAGTTTGATACTCCTGTTGTCTCCAGACAACTTACAACTGACATACTGTTATTTATACTTGCTGGCTTCCCCACCTTTTGTTCCCCACCTTGCCTTCATGGACATCTATATGGCACATGTTTCCACTGGTTAAATTTAAAATATTTACCCTTGATCTTGGCAGTGTACCTGAACTAGTGGCTTCCCCTGTTCCCTTATATCCATGTGCAGTACTGGGTATCCCTTTCCTGTGAAGTGATGTCCTACTTGCTAAGTAGTGATCCCCTTTTTTCTCAAGTTCATCTGCAGAGTTACATTCTTGGTCTGCCAACCAGATTCTTATGTCCTAAGGCAAAGTACTAAGGGCATACTCCCTTACCAAAAGGTTTGCCAGCCTTTCAAAAGTGGTGACCTGACACCTACTCACCCATTATGAAAATAAGTGCTTAACTCAGCAATTTAATCATGCGCACTTTCATCTGCCTTGCGTCGATGCTCACAAAACATTTTTTCTGTAAGCTTCAGGTGTTAACTTAAAACATTTAAGTAAACATTGCTTTACTCTATCATAGTTTAAACAACCAATATCTCACCCTCTGTAAATTGTGGAAGAAATTTACTGACCTTTGTTGGTTCTGGGATTTTGTTATTCCCTTCCCCATTACCTCCATGACCTTGGTGAGTCAGCATCTCCCTCACATGTTAACACTATTTCTCATTTTCTTCAGCCTCCAAATGCCATAGTTTCTCTGCTGATTCTAATTCCATCTGTTTCTCCTTTTCTTCATCCAACAAACACTGTAGTCTCTCTGCTGATTCTAATTCCAAACGTTTAGCCTCCATTTCAAATCTCTCTAACTCCAGATGGATTTTTTTACTCCTCTGAGGAAAAGGTGAACTGTCCTGTTTCTGAGGTGTGAAAATTCCATTCAACAGACTGGTTATCCTTCTGATTGCTGGTCTGAGCTGTGACTAAGACTGAAATCATGTCATGTTTAGTCCTTTGTCTTAACACACCTTGGCCAACTGATTTTTTTGTCAGCTTGGCATAATCCTCTGCTGAGATCTTTGCCTGCTTTCCCTGACTAAACTAACAAAAAAATAAATAGAACTGCTGTGAAATGAACCTCTGAATGTTTACCTTATGGCTGCTTTAGAGTACACCCACCTTTAGTGGCAACTGCCTTCAGGCTACAGAAGTTCAATTAATATCCCTGCTCACCAGTATGTGATGTCCCCACTCTGTGACAATAATCAAGGAGCCTGAATCCTTACCACTTGCACTGAAGAGGGACATTCACTTGGAATACAAATGGATACACTCAGTATGTCCAGATGCAGACCTCTCTGCATCAAGCACAATTTCCCTTAAGAGCATACAGGGAACACGCTCAACCCAGGGTCTGGGTTTTTCTGTGTCTATCCCCAGGTCCGCAGTAAGGCTCCCCACTGACACAGCAAAGTTAAGTCCTCAGCCAAGTGTCCAAGCCAAGTCCTCCACCACTGTCTCTGTAAAACCAGTGCTTTGTATCCCTGCCCCTAGTAGCTGACACACACTCTTGAGATTTGATTCACACAGACAGACACACACACACACACACACGAAAGGTTGGCAAAGATTTACCAGCTGTGCCCCCTTCTGCTCAGACTATAAGGTAGTTACCCTGCCACCAGACACCCCAAAGCCAGCTACTCTAAGGCTTTTGCAAGGATACCCAGTTATACTGAGTGAAATTAATATTAATACAAATGGTAATGTTGACCAGCCACAGTGAAAAGTTTAGATATATTTAATAATAAATAATAAAAGAACATGAAAATAAAGTATATATTTACAGTAAACACCAGAGTTTCAACCAAAGGAAATACTAAAATAACACAGATGAGTAGACTCACACAGCTACAGAAAAACAGTACTTAACTAATCTCACTATAATTTCCTGACCAATCTAAAGCATTACTATTCCATGGTTCACTTGTTAGCGCAAGGCAAGATGAAGTAGCTAAGGGATCCTTATATATCAGGTTCCAAGAAACAGCCTGCCTTGAGACTTCAGACTCATCTAGTATTAAAACATTATTTCTGTACAGAATGACATCACATACATCTGGTCATCTGACATCTGGTTCCCATGCAACCCCATTGCTAGAAACTGCCAGGATTTATCACCTACATGTCAATAATACACACACAAGAGCTTTGCTCAGATCTGGTACAATTGCTGTATTGCATGTACATTTACTTTCTACCCAGTGGGGCACACTGTTGATGCATTTTTAACAGAAACACATTTACAAATATATTTCCAACACAATTCAGTTTGATATTCAAATAACATATGCAAAATTTCATCTAGCTCTGCTGGCATATGTTACACATCCACTGCCGTACTTCTGGCATAGCTGGAAGTACTTCCTGTTGTCACAACAACTTTCAGCCTTCTCCATGAACAATGTAGTTTCTTTGTTAGGCTGTTTTTTCCAAGTACTTTAGCTTTAGGATGCAAACTTTCCAAAACATTTTGTAATTTTATTTTATCTCCAACTTGTATATGATTTCTATGCAGTTTCCACCTTAAAAGCATGTTTGTCTGTTTTCATTTGCTTTGAATATTTCCTTTACTTTGTGTTGGTTTTCAGGCATCATTAATGTGAATGAAGGACATAATTTGTTTTTTAGCCTTCTACTAGTAACAACTCAGCTTGCAAGAGAGTGAATTCCTGCTCTGCGGTATTTATGTACTCCAAACCTGAGAGACTGTTATCATCATAACTTTTACTGCAGCTCTTTCTTATAAAAATTTTCACTTTTCCATATTCATCACAGTCTAATGGACCTGTCATGATATTCAAGAAACTTTCTTGAGTTTTGTGTTTTGGATCATTATCAGGCTATGTTTGGTGGCTTTAACAGATGGGGTTTTCAGTTTTCCAGTCAAATGATAAGACTGTCCCCGGGATTCACGAAGGTTCCATGCAAGAATAAGTTATTCTTGCATGGAACCGACCGTGTCTGTGTAGAGCAGCAGCTCGCCTTGCATATTCATGAAGGAGTGCTGCTCTTCTCTTAAACTGACATGCTCTCACAATACACCCCCCCCCCCTTCACTCGAGAATTGCCGAACGGCAATATAAAATGAATGAAAGTCTCCATGGACACTTTAGTGTCTGTGGAGAAAATAACACACAGCCTACCTCAGAAAAACACACATGTATGGCAGAATGTACACATTTTGCCGTATATGTATGCACCATACACCAGAAAAGAATTGCAGTCTGGTAAAACAGCAGTGGGACACACTGCATACCCCTTGCAAAATACATGCTAATGCAATGTCCGTCATTCTTTTAATGTTCCAAGTTTTTAACAGCAATATTTAAAATATTTAAAATATATTCCTTATTTTTTTTTTCCTGTGTGCAATAAAGTTTAAGCATAGCTGAGCGGGTTTGCCCATCACCCAGCTATGCATAGCAGAGTTTAAACATCAAAAGAAGTTAAATAGAAATATACACAGTACAAATAGTGAAACTGAACAGTGTGGTGGTTAGAGCGTTTGTGTAGCATGCAGTCAGTCACGGTTTGAGCCCCACAGTAGTCCATACATTTTCATATGTGAAACACAACTATAATGTATTTTTTATGAATAGGTAGTGAATATTATTATGTATATGTTAACCAGGGTAGTGTAGTGGCCCCAAATGTGAGGTGTCAGTGAAATTTAAAGTTTAAGCAAGATTTAGCATAGCTAAGCGGATTTGCACACTGGTAAGCAGGGCTTAGCATCTACCCCTTTAAGCAATGGTTATCTTTGCTAAGCGGGTTTGCCCGTTGCTTAGCTTAACTCAGCAGTTTCTTAACTGTCCAATTACATTAAAGAGCAGAAAATGAGCCCTATTTAAACATCACAGGCGGCAATACAGCTCATAACCAGTTGTAGCTCCCCACTGTTGGCACTATGGCAGTTGTAGGTGAAGATGTGCGCTTTCAGGTGCAGAGCTGGGACTTTCAGGAGTCCAAGGTCATGGTCAGACTCCTCATTAAAGACCATGAAGGGCGACTGCTGCAGGACCAGTACCAGGGCTCCCAATATAAAGTGGAAGCCTGGGACCATCTTGCCCGAGATCTCACCACTGCCACTGGTATCCGTCGGACTGGTGAGCAGGTCTGGCACCACTTTGCCGACTTGAAGCAGAGGAAGAGGGACCTTTTCGACCAGTGGATCCAAGATGCCCAAGCAGGGAGTGCTCCAGCCGTGTGTAAGTATTAGCCAAAATAAGTGTTATCCAAAGTCCAGCCTGTGTATGTGATGGATAGGTATGCATAAATGTTTTTTCTTACCTCCTGTACAGCTGCTGATTAGAGGGCTGTGAACTTGGA
>NC_056737.1:705797936-705802936 GCF_019279795.1 Protopterus annectens | reverse complement strand
GCACATGCCCATCATGTAGACCTGGTTCTTGCTAACATGGGCAACTGTTGCTGTACAGCAATAGTCAACAACTCCCTTGTTGTATCTGAACACAAATTAATCACCTTTGGAAATCAACCCCCCCCCCCCCCCGCACAGGTAACCACTATGAAAAGCCTTTCCAAACCTAACTATGGCATCCTAAAACAGAGTTGGCTAACCTCACGGTAGCCATGTAAATGGAGACTAGTTGCGTGAGTGCTGAATTAAACAAAAATGCAGAATGAGTACGTACACAAATGCATGGATACCATCATACCGAATACAACCAGGACCCTCACCTCCAAAAAAAGGAAGCTAATCTGGTGGTCCCCAGCCATAAAGAACCTGTATGACAGAAGGAGGGATCTGATATGGAATAAGGTGAAGTCCCAAGACAGGAATAAAACTCTTATCAGCCTCAATTACAAGTTGAGATCCCTCATCAAATACTACAAAGTAGGCTGTAAAAACAGTATTGGAGCACATAGAAAAGACAACCACAAGGCATCATATAGTTATGTAAAGCATCTCCATGGCAATACCAAGATTTCCTCTGAGCTACTAGACAATGGTTCCCCCTAGACTGAGCCACCAAATATTGCCAATATACTGGATGACATACTGAGTGCAAACTCTACCCCTCTCCCCCAAAGGACCAATCACAATACCAGTACACTGCCAGGCACCCAGTATTATTATTGCACAGGTTAAAACACTACTGTCCAAGGCCAAGAATAGAGCTTCTATTGGACCTGACAACATCCCTGTCTGTGTTCTGCATGAACTACAGAGTGACCTGGCACCTCACCTGTGTGCCCTGTTCAAACACAGCCTCACCTCAGGCTTTGTCCCTACTGAATTGTGCACTGCTACAGTCACCCCTCTCCACAAATGAGGTGCAACTACAGGCCCTGGAAAATACTGCCCCAGCTGCATGACAAATCTGTTATGCAAAGCTATGGAATGCATCATCATGTACCTAATACACAGGGATATGGGAATCCGCAGACTGAGGATCCCACACGGTTTACATTTCAGAAGGGGAGGTCATAACTGCTCAATCAACCTGGTCAACTTCTTGGAGTCAGTCACCTGAGCTGTGGATGAAGGCAAGGTGGCACATACAGCCTACCTTGATCTGGACATAGCCTTTGATAACATTCCCCACTCAGGAATCATGCAAAAACTCATTAAGCTATGCATTAACCCCTATATCACTAGGTGGGTTGCAAACTGGGTCACAGATAGGGCTCACAGTATGGCAATAGCTGACACCAAGTCATAATTGGAGTCCCACAGGGTTCTGTCCTGGGCCCTCTCATGTTTGGAATCAACTTCTCTGAAGTCCATGCCAAAATGAAGGGAGTCTGGCTGACAAAGTTTGCAGACAATTTCAAGTTGGGAGCTATTATTAACTACCCAAGTGATGTTGGCATCCTACTGAAAGGCCTCACTGAGACCAATGACTTGTGTCAGAGCCATGGCCTTAAGCTCAATGTCAGAAAATGTATTGTCATTCCCTTTGTGGAAAACCCTGTTCCCATGAATTACTACATTAATAGTTGTCTCCTGAACAAAGAAGGCATTATAAGAGATGTGGGTACACAGGTTGACAACAATGTCTCTTGACCACCACATTGCCACTGTGGTCACAAAGTCCTTCTATGTGGCACATCTCAGTACTAACGCATTAGCATCCAGGAAGGAAGAGGTCATTGTCCCCCTGTACTCTTCTTGACAGAGTGAGACAGTTTGTTTCAGCATACATATTCTAATGGATGTGAGGTATTTAAATGAAATGTATGTTCTCATTTTTGACAACAATCATATCATTACAGTGATTTACCAGAGAAATGATAATCTGTAAACCAAACCAGAAATAATAGCAATAAACCTGGACATCCTGAAACAATCCAGCCATTTGACAGGTATGTTCAAAACCCCTTTCTGCAATGAATCTGGACCAAGGCTGACACAGTGATGGGTGGAAGCCATGAAAATGGGGATGTATCTGAAGTACTGGCATAGATAAGCTAACACAGTTGCTGTAGTAATACCCTCCTGTGTGCTGTAACGTATATTTAGTGAAATAGCACAAGTAATTGAATTAGGAAATGTGCTATGGATAATTACAGATGTATTTGCAAATATATCAGGCAGTACAGGGATGTAACAGCAGTGACAAACAGACACCAGTGTGAAAGTGCATACCCACAACCAATATTACCACAGTCACAGTCACATACCGGTAAGTCAGGTGAACAGTAAAGTGTATGAACTGTTTGAACAAATACATAGTTTGCCACTCACACACTAGGCCTACATAAACATTCCCAATTCTCAGTGTAGTCTGTCTCCTGACTTTGGTACAGGACATGTCTCAGTCCGCCCCTATAAACACATACAGCCAATAGATCAGCAGAAACTGGAGCAGCATCCGCAGTCAGATAAAGGAGTTATAACACTTACATCCACCCCCTCCATACACAGCCCAAAAAACTTGTCCAGATGACATGAGTACACAATCATGACAGTCTGTTAGCAATGACCAGAAATACACAGGCCTCTCACATGTACAGTTCACCTCAGAATGTACAGGTTCAGGACTCGTATCTATGGCCTCTTCTCAGACATGTCTGTGGGTCTACTACATCACTGGAATGATAGCAGGAATGAAGTCAAGAAATAGTGATAATGCGTATGTCTGAGATTCGTTGACATCTGGACAAAGCCTGACATCACATGAGGACAGAGGCAGAAACACAGGGGTAGATTGGACATACCGCTATCATACATTAAGAGAGTTGCAGATGTTACTGGGTTTGTTGTAACATCCTCTATAAGGAATATGATATCAGTAATATCAATAGATTTGATTATATACTGTCTGCATTACCCAGAGTCCACAACTAACTGACACCAACTGTCGGGAACAGACAAAACAGAACACGCAAACATATGGCCAGTATGTGGACAGCGTGCCAGTGGAGAAGCATGTCATGGACATGTCATTGTCATTCATGAAGTCACTCACTAAATGCATGCCCACACAAACCCTGTCAACCTATCAATCCACCATGTGTATAACAGCACTGATCACATAGAATCCGTTCACAAATCTGGGGATAAGTCCACCATGTTGTTTGGCTGTCTCCACATGTGCTGTCCTGTGACATATTGCCATCTACTGTATGTGAATCTGTAGACTACCACTTCTGTAATGACCCTCACACAGGCAAGGAAAAGGGGCAAGGCCTACATTAAGGAATGTCCCATATGGCTGAGTACAGGTACAAGCATGCAAAATCTGAAGGTAATGCTACTCAATGCTAGAAGTCTAAACCTCAAAATGCACTCTCTCGAGGCACTCCTAAAAATGGAGAACATAGATATCTGTGCCGTAACTGAGACCTGGTTCAAGGCTCCAGAGAGCACCCCTGCAATACCAGGCTACAACTCTTACCACACTTTTTGGGCACCAATCCAGGACCGAAACACTAAAGGTGGAGGAGTGCCCATATTCACCAAGGATATTCACACCAGGCTAGTTGCCCAACACAGTGCATCTGAAATTCTCCAGGTGCAACTAACACTAGGTAAGACTGCAATCCAAATTGTAGCTTGCTACAGATCCCCCAACATACCCCAAGATTCTCACTACACCTTTCTAAACATACCAGAAAATATTAAGATACAACCAAACACCCTAACACTGGGTGATTTCAACTACCCTGCCATTAACTGGGAAAACTACTCATGTACCAACACCTTTGCCCAACGTTTCTTGGAATTCATAAATTCTAACGCCCTGGATCAACTAATCCTTAGTCCCACCAAGGGCTCCAATATCCTAGACCTGGTCATTTTCAACATGGGAAATCGATGCTGCACACCTATGGTCACCCCCTCGTTGGTCAGGTCTGACCATAAGGTATTCACCCTTGACATCCACATCCCACCCCCACCCCACAGTAAGGAAACCTTTGTAAAAAACTTCTCCAAAGCCAACTTCATACTACTCAAGTCAGAAGTGACAAACTTCATGACACCCATGCAGACGGAACTGAAAGTTCGACTGCTGAATCCTACACTAAGGCACTGTACGAGCACATCCACTCGTGCATGAATCGTCCCATCCCCAATAGAACGAAGATGCTCTCCTCAAAAAAAAGGGAGCCAATCTGGTGGTCCCTTGCCATAAACAAACTATACAACAAAAGGAAGAAACTGTTGCAGAAAAGAGGAAAATCCAAGAATGCAAAAAGCTCCCTTACCAGCCTCAGTAAGAAGCTGAGATCCCTCATAAAATCCTCCAAAGCTAGTTATGAAAATAAAATTACCAAAGATTCCAAAGACAACCACAAGGCATTCTATAGCTATGTCAAGAATCTAAATGACAAGGCTCAGATCTGCTCTGAGCTACAACAGAATGGCGTTAAATATACTGATCCCAAGGATATTGCCAATATCCTGGCAGATTGATTCAGTGCAGATTTCATCCCCCTCTCACTCCCTAAAGGGCCCATCTCAATACCGAAAGATTGCCAAATTCTGGTAATAATGGCCACACACATAAAACACGCACTCTCCAAAGCTAAGAATACAGCATCCATGGAACCAGACGACATCACAGGCTGTGTACTACATGAACTACAAATTAATTGGCACCTCACATAAGTGTCATCTTTAATCATAGCCTCACCAAAGGCTTCATGCCGACTGAGTAGTGCACAGCTACAGTTATCCCACTCCATAAGGAGGGATCCACCTTGGATCCTGGTAACTACTGTCCCATCAGTCTGACGAGCCTGATCTGCAAGGCCATGGAATGAATTGTCATGGAACTTATAAACAAAGACATTGGCAACCTTCAAACACTGGACCCCATCCAGTTTGGGTTAGTGAAGGGCCGATTGTGTCTCCTGAACCTGATTGACTTCTTAGAATCAGTCTCCAGAGCTGTGGATGAGGGTAAGGCG
>NC_056737.1:705782936-705785436 GCF_019279795.1 Protopterus annectens | reverse complement strand
AAGTCTTTTGGATTAAGCACTTGGGCTTCAGACTAGTTGTTTTACATTAGGAAGGTTTGTGGCCTGCACTGTGGTGGTAGGACAGGTGGCTTAAATCCTTCTAAGTTGGGAGCTGCTGATTGAGGGCTCAGTGTCTGTTATTCTAAAAGTGTATTAGTTCTGGTTTAAGCACTTGGGCTTCAGGCCAGTTATTTTACATTAAGAAGGTTCGTGGTCTGCACTCTTGTGGGAGGAGAGGCTGGACTCTGCCCTTCTGAGCTGGGAATTTCTGGTTAAAGGCTTATAGTGCCTGCATATTTCAACTGTTTCTTACTGAAATTGGTACACATTGTTTGCTGTAGCATAGACTAGATCCAGGCCTGCTGAATCTAGCTCTGTTTGTATGCGTGTTGTTTGTTTGCTTGTTATTTCCCTGAAACGCTAATACCACCTAAACCGCGGCTTTTCAGCGCTTCTGTGGATCCCTAGTGATATCTGCATTGCTTACTGTACTCATTTCCTTGTTTCACTTAAAAGAAAGTTACTGTTTGTCATTTTTGCATTTAAGTTACCTGTAACACATTGCATTTAAGTTACGTGGCACTTGCTCACTAAAGGCACTTGCTCACTAAAGCAATTATATAAGTCAGCACTAAAAAATTAAAAGCACTACACTATCACAAAATCCTCTCGAGTACCTTGTTCCCCATTGGCCCTTTTTTTTTCAATTATAAAGGAATTCCCAATACTATTCTAGCATATCCAAAGGTCAGTTGTCAGCCTTCTCTCCGGTCCAGCTGGTGAATCTGGGAATCTTGAGGCAATGTTACAACTGCCTCATGTACTCAGACAACCCTCTCCTCTTCCCAATAAATTCCAACACATGTGAGAGATGCATCCATATAGCCAAACTGGAGGCTAAGCTCTCTCAACTCAGTACTGGCGTAACCAGTCAGGAGGAGAAGGAAACCACACTCAGTACAATTCCAGTCTCACATAGACATACCACGACAGCAGACCAAACACATAAACACACAAAAACATACTCGGAGGCTCTAAATAAAAATCTGCCTAAGCAGCAGAGACCTCCAAAGCAGACACCCAAGCAACCGCTACCCCAAAACAAAACACGTGCAACACATAGCTCATAAAGCCAGTGTGCCGAACAGTCACAGCCCTTAAGGCTAAACAACACACCTGATACACTTGTAATAGGTGACTCTATCGTCAGGCACACTGATGTCCCGCTCACCAGGCTGAACAAGGAGAAGGTCACGGTTAGCTGCCTGTTGGGCGCTAGGATCCGCCACATAACACAAGCACTCAGGTCACTCCAAGGCAAGTACAAATATGACTCAGTTATTGTCCATGCTGGTGTGAATGACCTGAGACGTACCTCCCTGGACTACATGAAAAGAGACATAGAGCAGCTCTCTGAGCATGTAGCCCAGGCCGGTATTACCCTGACCTTGAGTAGCATCTTAACCTCACCAAGAATGATGCCACAATATGAAGACAAGATGATCAATTTCAACAATTGGCTTAATTATTGGTGTCATTCAAAGGGGATCCAATGCCTGTCAGCCTGGGATGACATGCTTGACAAGCCATGATGCTTCACTAGGGACGGCCTGCACCTGTCACCACTGGGCTTTCGGATATTGGAAAAGGCTCTTGCGACCCCCATAGTGCCTTTTTTAGCCAAGACTCAAAAGACAAACCCACCTCCATAGGTATCACAAGGGATAAGAAACTAAGAGTAATGCTACTCAACGCCAGAAGTCTAAACCTCAAGATGCACGCACTCGAAACTCTCCTTAGCATGGAGAAAGTCGATATCTGTGCAGTAACAGAAACCTGGTTCAAGGCTCCCGAGAGCACCCCAGCACTACCAGGTTATACCTCATACCATGCTTTTCGGCCCCAAAACTTGGACCGACCCACAAATGGAGGGGGAGTATCAATATTCGTCAAAGATACCCACACCTCCAGGTTGGTGGTACAGCACGAAGCATCAGAGACTATCAATGTGCAACTAACAGTGGGTAAAACTGCCTTCCAGTTTATAGCCTGCTACAGTCCACCCTCCCTAACCCAGGAACCCCACTCAGCCTTCATGAGAACACTGGAAAATATAAAGGTCTCTCCAAACACCATTATATTGGGCGACTTCAACTACCCAAACATAGACTGGGAGCATTACTCTAGCTCCAACACCCTAGCCCAAAGGTTCCTAGAATTTATAAACTCAAATGCTATGGAACAACTTGTTACCACTACCACAAGAGGGGAAAACATACTGGACCTGATCATCACTAACATGGGGACTCTATGCTCCAGACCAGAAGTGTATCCCTCACTGGTAAGATCAGACCATAAACTAATCTCACTGGATGTTCATATCCCGACACCACCCCCTGCCCAGAAAACCACAGTGAAAAACTTCTCTAAAGCAAATTTCACACTCCTCAAAACTGAGGTGGAATCCTTCAAAGCCCCCGGGCCTGTGGAAAATACTGCC